>NW_027458364.1:0-117500 GCF_050624435.1 Tenrec ecaudatus
CTTGTACCCACTTTTATTTGACATTGTACTAAAAGTCCTAGCTAAAATAAGGCAAAGAAAAAAACATAAAAGGTATTCATCTCCAAAAGGAAGAGGTGAAACTATCGTTATTCGCAGATGATATGATTTTATATATGGAAAATCCCAAAGCTCCACAAAGAGAGTGCTGGAAATGATAGAGGAATATGGCAGAGTGGCAGGATACAAGATCAACAACCAAAAGTCTATCAGACTGCTATACAAATCTGAGAAGATCATAGAAGAGGCGATCAGAAAAGTAGTACCCTTCACAATAGCTAAGCACAAATTGAAATATCTAGGGATATAGCTGACTAAAAATAAAAAACCCAAAAGATTTGTATAAGGAAAACTACAGAATGCTATTACAAGAAACCAAGAGTGACCTCAACAAATAAAATAATATCCCATGCTCATGGATTAGAAAACTCAATATAGTAAAGATGTCAATTCTTCCCAAGGCACTATATAAGTTCAATGCTATCTGTATACACATACCATCATCTTTCTTCAAAGAATTGGAAAAACTGACCACCAATTTCATATGGAGAGGGAAGAAGCCCAGAATTAGCAGAGAACTCCTCAAGAAGAAGGACACAGTGGAAGGGCTTGCCTTACCTGACTTTAGCACATATTATACAGCCACAATTATCAAATCTGCATGGTATTGGTACAATGACAGATACACAGACCAATGATAAAGAACTGAAAACCCAGAAATAAAATTATCAGCATACAGACATGTGATCTTTGATAAGGGCCCCCAAAACAAAAATAGGAAGCAGATGCGCTCTTCAACAAGTGGTACTGGAAAAAAATTGATGTCTACCTGCAGGAAAATGAAGCAAGACCCTTACCTCATTCCATTCACAAGAATAAACTCAAGGTTGATCACAGACCTCTAGGTATAACCCTAAACTATTGGAGTCATCAGTGAGGGAATTGGTACAAACTTGAGAACTTGGGCACAGGGAATACATAGGCTATCGGAAATAGAGACGGACTCAAACACAGAAGATGCACAAATTACAAGTGCAATACGCTGAAGATAAAATACCTGTGTACATTGAGAGATTTTGCGAAGAGAGAAATAAGAGAGCTCATAGACAGGGAAAACATCTTTAGCAATGACACATCAGAAAAAGATTTTATTACTAAAATCTAGAGTGCTCTGCTACCTTCCAAAAAGAAAAAAAAAAACTAATTGCCCATTGAGGATGTGGACAAAGGACCTGAACAGAATTTTCACAATGGTAGAAATCCGAATGGCCAATAAACATTTGAGAAAATGTTCCCAATTCATTAATCATAAGAGAAATGCAAATTATAACAACTATGAGATACCACCTAACACCCTCAAAGATAACTCAAATAAAAAAAATCAGAAAGTAACAAGTGTTGGAGGGGCTTCAGTGAGATAGGAACACTCACCCACTGCTGGTGAACCTGTAGGTATGTACAGCCATTAGGGAAATTGATTTGGTGATATCTAAAACAGATGGCAATTGAACTACCTTATGACCCAGCAATCCCCCTACTGGGCATATACCCAGAAGAGGCAAGAAACAAACCACGGCCAGACATCTGTGCTCCAATGTTCATCACGGCACAGTTCACAATCAAGGAGTTGGAAACAACCCAAATGTCCATCAACAGATGAATGGAATAAAAACCTGTGGTACACACATAAAATGGAGTACTAGGTATCGCTAAAAAACAGTGATGAACGCATGAAGCACATCGCCACATGGGGAGAATTGCAGGAAATTATGCTAAGCAAAGCAAACCAAGCACAAAAGAACAAGTGCAACATGAGTCCGCTGGGGTAAACTTAAAAATGCAAAAGGGGCATAGGGGGAAAGCTACTATATACATACATTGCTGATAACATTTCACAGTTATCACTATATCTTAATATATACATTTAATTAAATGTTATGAAAACGTCACGCTTGGCATTACAGAGTTAAAGAAAGGTCACAAGGAAGAGACGAGCCCGTCAGGGTGCAGTACAGCAACGATGAAAGATACAACTTTCCTCTAGCTCTTTAATGTTTTCTCTCTCCTCTCCCACTATCATGGTCTCAATTCTACCTAAGAAATCCAGCTAGATCAGAGCATGTACACTGGTACAGATAAGAACTGGAAACACCGGGAATCCAAGACAGATAAACCCCTCAGGACCAATAATGAGAGTAGCAATACCAGGAGGGTAGGGAAAGGTGAGGTCAGAAAGGGGGGACCGATCACAATGATCTACATATAACCCCCTCCCAGGGGGATGGACAACAGAAAAGTGGGTGAAGGGAGACAGTGGATGATGTAAGATATAAGAAAATAATAATAATTTTTAGTTTATCAAGGGTTTGTGATGTAGGGAGAGGAATATATGAGGCACTGATACCAAGGGCTCAAGTAGAAAGAAAATCTTTTGGAAATGATAATGGCAACAAATGTAGAAAAGTGCTTGACACAATGGATGGATGGATTGTGATAAGAGCTGGAAGAGATGTGATAAAAAATAAGATAAAATAAGAACTGGAAGAGATAAAATGATAAAAAAGCTCTTTCACATATATATATGAAAGTCTCTGGAATTGTTGCACTAGCCAACCCAGTCTAACACTGGGTCTAGCTACAATGATGGATCTCAACACAGAGGGGACGTTACGCCACAAAGAGGCAGAGAGGAAAGTCATGGGGTGATGGTTTTAGATACTGATGTGATGCAGCTATGGGCCAAGGAAGAAAGATTGCCAGCAGGCACATGAAGCCTGGAGAGATGAATGGAAAGGATTCTTCCTCAGAGCCGCCAGAAGGAGCCAGTCCCTTCAACACCTGGGTTTTTGACTTCTAGCCTCTAGGACTGTGGGAGACAATTTTCTGGCGTTTGAAGCCACTCAATGTGTGCTAAATTTGTTAGTGCAGGTCTAGAGAACTAAGGAGGAATTGTTTCAGGGTAAGATTTACAAAAACATCATGAAATTAAAGAAACTGGAGGAGCCTGTGGTTTAAGAAATGTTTGACAGCTCATGGTACAAGCATCAGAGTGATAGTATTAGCTGAGCGCTGGTAATCATATGTAGTCAGATGCTTGTCTGGCCAAATTAGCACCAGTCTCAGAAACCACAACAATAACGCTTTCCATCAATTGCTTTCAAAATCTCATGGAAATGAAATCATGATGATTGTGAAGGTAATCACATTTTTCCCCCTGGACTTTATAACCCAACATTGGTGGGTGTCTTTATTTGAGCAGATAGGTAATATCATTTTATTACTGATGTATGAATGAAAGTAAAATACATGGCTACTGATGGAGGCTACAATTCTGCCACTGCAAAATGAGCTCCCCTGGCTGAGAATCATCTGCACATTCCCTGTTGGAGACAAAGGAAATGAACATTTAAAGACAATTTTAAAGTTTATTTTAATACTATGCAGAAGTAAATGATTATATCTGACTCTGGGTTTCTGTGAGAAAGTCCAATATTTTGTTCTAACATTTTCCCATCAAACATAGTAAAAAAAGTTGGGTTGATGTGTTCTGCAATCTGACATTTAAGGTTATGTTTTTAAATTTTTCATGTTTCTCATGTTTCTGATTCATGATATTGTGCAACGAAAGCATCTCTATTTCACTTAGTATTCTGTTGAATCTGCAGAGATCTTGCTACTTTAAATGTATATGCACCGTTCTACCAGCATAAAAATCAGCCATTAAATTGGAATGATGAAGTAGTTATTTCTGGGTGTGAAAGAGATTAACCAGGCTTACTTCCTCCCGCAGAGACTACCTAGCTGACATGCTGCACGTTGACAACCAAATAAGAGATTGACAGATGCAAAGAACGCTCATGTCCTGTCAGACATCCATTGGATTTTTCCAAATATAGTAAACGATCTTTGGCGTTTTAAGATGCAGTGCAGTAATGCTACCAATCCATTAATTACTAAAGGCACAAAGGAAGGTCCTTAACCATGATGTGGATGGATAGCTATTTAGGAAACTAAGGGCTAGAAAGAGAGCTATTTAGTATTAATGAGGTTATAGAGTAACTTGATTCATTATGGCAAGTAGCTGAAATTGAATGGAACAAAGTTCATTACTAGATCTGATTTCCAGAGTGAGAAACAGTGAAGATGTTGTGTACAAAAATACCTCCCTCACAGCGTCACTTGTATTTATTTCCTTAAGATTTCTTATCAGTAAACGTTATCCTCTTCCTAAATGCTTTTCTTAAGGCAGTATACAGATATTTGAAAAGAAATCATTTATGAGCTACACAATGAAACAGAAAACTATATTTATTTTAATAATTCCTGTAATACAATTGTGAAAATGGTGTGAAAAGGGTTGGGGAAAGTAGAAAATCACCATTAACATCAGCCAAAGAATATGACTATGATGTAGATCTCAGATAAGCCTCTATCCTCCGACCCGATTGCCAATTCTGACATGACCTCTGTCTCTCACGGCGCTCTGCTTCTCTGCTGTATTCCAGCATTCGTGAAAGTGGCCACTGAGCACTCCCAGACAGCATTTTGGTTTATTAGGGAGGTAACAAGTTACAATTCCTGATCAGGAAAGCTCCCGATACAATTCTTCAATCAGGACAGCCTTTTCTCAGCCACGGCTCCAGAGACACCACTCTCTGCTCCTGCGCCCTCAGCCTGGCCCCTAACCTGCTCTGGCAAGTGGTACCAACTCTTGAACTGTGTCAACAACAGCTCAGAGGTACCCCACTTCTCCAACCCGCCTCTTGCCAAAGGCATTCCGATATCTCACTCTGTGGGCTGGGAAGTCCACCGCACCATTTCCTTGCAGTCACTTGGCTCTGCGTCTGCTGCTGCTATTTCTGTCACTGGTCCTCACTGCTGCTCCTTGTCTCCCGTGTCATAGGTGTCTATCTCCTGGCTCCAGGAAGTTCAGCATAGAAAGGTCAGCTCCAAAGGATGCACTAACTCTTCCTTCTTGATTATAGTACGATCCTTCTTTCTAACTCTGGGGTGGCTCATTTTTATCCTGCACTGTAGGCCCTGCAGGCTGGCATAAGTTACCAACCCCCATATTACCATATCATGCGCCTATTTGCATGGTCCGACCCCTAGAAGTCATCTTATCAACAAGCTATCCAACCCTTTTGGTGTACCACAGACACCTCATAATTGCATAATCATGCTCAGTCATTTAGTACGATTAATAAAGAATATAGCTGGAAGGGCCGTGTTAAGTAATTCACTGAACTGCAACCATCTTACTTCTTTAAAAAAACAAAAAACTGACCTTACCTTAAAATTCTTTCAATGACAAGATGCAAAAATCTCATCAAGCTCGTTGCTGTTTACTTTCCACGACCAATATCATTAAAATGAAATGCCGAGAATTCAATTCATGTAAATTTTTTTCAGTTAAATTATTTATAATAGGAAATTCACCTTTCTGAAGTGAAATAAATGCAAATTTATGTTGGTATATGGCTAGAGTGGTAAAAAGTCTTCAAGGAAATGTAAAATGTAATTGGAAAATATAGGAATGATGTTTGGGTGATGCAACAAACCAATCAGCATAAATTGTCTCGCTTCCAAAATGATCACTAATATTGATTCTGTATTGTCCATAAGAGTCATATTTTTCTATTTAAGACACATACTCTAAAGGAAATTAAGATCAGCAAGAACCATGGGCTCAAGCTAATCTGAATAATGTGGACATTACAACTTTACTACGTCCCCACCCCTCAGGAGAGATCTTTAATGACATACTGAACACGGAAGACACGTTATTTAGCTTCCCTAACTGGCAATCTTGTGACTTTGGCTGTTATGTTAACACTCTGAATATCATCCCCCTCATCTTTACTAAAACAAAAATTTCAAATTCACAGCCATCAAGGTGACTGTGACTCATTGAGACCCTGCATCTTTAATTAGTCAGAGTTTACATAGACCACATATTAAGTATAAGGCCTGAGACTATCGTAAGCCTTTTAAAAGTATCAGGTGAAAGAGTGTATTGAGAATTCTTGGTACATTAAAAGTATTACAGGGTGGCCTTGCTTTCCTATAAACATGAATTCAAGATCGCCTACGGAGAATTCATATCGATTCAAATGCAAAGGCTACTCAAGCCGGGCTGCTGTGACTGCTCCTAGTCAGTGGATTTCTCAGAAGCATGGAACCGACTAACATTTCTGAGTTCCTCCTACCTAGGCCTTTATATGTTGTGGGTGTGCGCCATGGAGAAGTTCTGGCTCACTGCAGCTCCGTGGGTAAAGTCCTGTGACATCTTCACAGCTGCTGCTGCGTTTGAGTCCACTTTTACAGCCGTCTTCCAGAGGTCCTTCCTGTTTCTTCTGATGCTCTTCTTCAATGAGCAGGGTGCCCTTTTCCAGGGGTGGGTCCCTCCTGAGGACATGTCTGAAGAATATAAGGGAAGTTTTTGTTTGTTCTGGAATTCCATAGTCTGTTAAACATTGTTCGAAAACACCACAATTCAAAGCTGTCAGCCCTGCGCCAGCCCTGGTTCCTCATGGTCCCACTTTCCCAGGCGTACGAGGGGACTGAACAAATCCCAGCGTGAGTCAGGTGCACCTTAGTTCGCAAAGCAACATCCTTGCTCTTTGATACATTGTATGGGCTGACTTAATCCTCTAAATAATTCATAGAAATACATTTTGATAGCCACATTTTATAAATGAGACATGAGATTGCGCGGCTTGAGGAGTCCGGAACAGTTGAGTGTCCTTTGGCAGTTTCTGTCCTCCCGGAGCCTCATTCTGCACATACAAAACAAGTAGCTATCTAATCGACAGCTGGAGAAGCAAAGAGAAGTGAGGTCACACTCAGGAATCAAGCGCAGGAAGGCACTCGATAAACAACAGCTTGGGCGAAGTGAAGCAGCGAAAAGATACAACTTTTTCATGGTTCCTTCAACGCGTTCAGAGATTTAGAACAATTGGTGCTGTCAGTCGCACAGTAGAACGTACATGTAGAATTAAAAAAGGTTTTGTTCTTAAACAGGATGAGCATGCAGAAAAAAAGTGTCTGAGGGGAGAAAATAGATGTGAAATATGTCTTTCAATAACAGTCTGATTGTTTTCCTAACAGATTCTACCAGTGCATTCAACATAAGATGAGCATGTGTCCTTGGGTCTTCTGCTTGTTTGTCTTTATTGTTTTCAATGGTCCTCATAGAATAATTTTCAAATGTGTAAAAACCCCATTAAATGTAAAACACTGAATTCTTTATTAGAAAGTCATGGAAACCATATCATTAGCTTTACTTGCTATTTAGAAATTGAGTAAGGAAGCAATTTTAAATATCTAGAAAACCAAATTCATGACCTCAGAAAAGGCAATAATTGTGTAAATTAAAATGCTTTCCCCCACTCCAGTCGGTACCTTAATCTTCGGGTGTAACTGCTGTTTGCAATATGAGTAACCTGAAGGAAGAATCACACATCATTTTACCTTAGTGCCAGCAAACTCTCTCCAGTTGGCAGCTATTAATTTCTAGTCAAATTATCCTGGAATAGGGTCACAGAGAACTGATGGTTTTATTTTACATTCTAGGCAGTGCTGTGTCCCCACTGAAAGCAGTACTTTGTAAAGAAACTGCAGCCAAACATGCTGCGTGTCCTCTCGGGAAATCGTAGCCAGCTCATTTCCTGTACGGACCCCTCGCCTGCTCTCACTTCCCCCGAACGACAGTAAAATCATCACCGCTTTGTTTAGATATTTGTGGCAAGGAGTGAAATGTTGTATTCTTATTGTTTTGAATCACTGTGACCTCGGGTACAAAAGAAGAATGTCATCGCCAGGCCTGTGCCATCTCCACCATCATCGCTAGCTTTGAGTCAATTGGGGCAGCCACTGTGCCCGTCTATCTTGTTGAAGGTCTCCCTTTATTCAGTGACCTTCTACTTAGCATGGCATCAAGGAAGTGGTCCCTCCTACTGTCATACTCATAGGACCTGGGAAGAATTCTCGCTGAAAGTGCAACCAGAATGCTCCTGCCGAGCATACTCTGCGCTTCTTTCAGGACAGGGGTAGTCCTTATTTTGGTATGCAATATTCATTGCCAACACCAGAGTTCCTTATTTCCCTCACTCGTGGTTCCACATTCATGAGTATTTTATGCAATTGACAGTACCCTGGGTCGAGTCAGGTGGCCCTTAATCCTCAAAAAGGCATCTTGGCTCCTTATCGCTTTCAAAGGCCTTTTGCAATTGATTAACTCAATGCAATATGTTGTTTGCGTTCTTGACTGGTTCCCAATAAAATGAAATCCTTCACAGCTTCAATAGTTTCTTCATTTAGCATGTATCATGATGTTTATTGGTCCAGTTGCGAGAGCATGGGCTTTCTTTATGTTGAGGTACATCTCTTACTGAAGACTGCAGTCTTTGAGCTTCATCAAGGTGCTTGAAATCCTTTCTGCTTCAGCATGTAATGTGGCATCACCTGCGTATTTCAGATTATTAATTAGTTTCCTTCCAGTCCTGATATGGCCTTCTTCTTATAGCTCAATTTCTGAAATAATTTGCTCAGTTTATAGATAGAATAATTACAGTGAAATTACGCAACCCTGACCCACACCTCTCTTAATTGCAACCATACAGTGTCATCTTGTCCCATTGGTCTGTGTCCAGGGCATACATGAGTGAGAGGTCAACATTGAGACACTGACGGAGATAGGATTGGGACAAAGAATGTGAGGTTAAGAGCGGCTTTATTAGGGCAGGGAAAGAGCTGCCGGGCTGGAAGGGAGAGCAGAGAAAGGGACAGGAGCATCTTGAGCTCCTGGGAGGTTCCAAGACCCAACGAGTTGGTTCAGGGAAATCACAGCTTGTCGGTGAGGCCGTGGGAGATATACATGCAGGGCTCGAGATAGGGAGGTAGACGTTGACAAAAAGAAGAGAGATTTTTTTCCTTGCAGCTGCAGGTCCTTGAGTCAAGATGCGATCCATGGGAAGTGCCTTTATTGTTTACCGACCCACCTACTCCCTGGAGTGTTGGGACAGGGGCTGCACAACCTTGGTGGAGAGACAAGCTCCTTGGAATGTTGGGGCAGAAGATGCATACTTCAATAGGTCATTTATCCTCCTGAGAGGCTGGCAATGGGGGCCTTGAATTTCTATCCTCCTGAGGAGCTGGAGGCAGCTGCCTAATCTGGACCCGGCCCAAACAATGAGCACAATTAAGTGTCTGGAATTCCTACCTTTCACAATGTTATGCATAATTCGTTATAATCCACAGTCAAATGCCTTTGCAAATGCCTTCACTGGTATTAAAATACAGGTAAGCATCTTTCTGGGATTCTCTTCTATCATGACATGATAACGATATCCCTAGCATTTCTGGCAGTATCTCCTTGTTGTATTTACTACAATCGTTTTCAATTATTTTCAGCAAAATTTTACTTGTGTGTGGTATTAATGATACTGCTTGATAATTTCAACTACACAATTAAGGATCTCTTCCAGTTCCTCGGCCAGGTTGCTGTCATTGAAATGTCTTGGCAAATAATGCAGTGTTGCATCATTCAAAAAACATCTCAATTGATATTCTGTCAATTTCTGGAAAAGCTTGCTGCTCGCCATTGCTTGGGCTTCGTCCTTCAATACCATCAGTTCATGATCATATGCTACCTCCTAAAATGGCTGACTGTATGATAAATCATTTTGGTACCATCTTTGGATTTCTCTCTTCTTTTTATGCTTTCTATATCACTCAATGTTTTGTCCACAGAATCCTTAAAAATTGCAAGATGAGCCAGTCAGTTTTCAGGGTAGCAATGATGAAACATACAACTTTCCTCTACTTCTTAAATTTCTTCCTCCACCCATTATCATGATCCCAATTCTACCGTATAAATCTGGCTAGACCATAGGATGTACACTGGTACTGGAAACATAGGGAATCCAGGACAGATGATCCTTTCTGGACCAGTGGTGAGGGTGGCGATACCTGGAGGGTGGAGGGAAGGTTGGGTAGAATGGAGGAGCTGATTACAAGGATCTACATATAACCTCCTCCCTGAAGGACGGACAACAGAAAAGTGGGTGAAGGGGGACATCGGACAGTGTAAGATATGACAAAATAATAGTAATTTATAAATTATCAAGTGTTCATGAGGGAGGGGGGAGTAGGGAAGGAGGGGAGAAAATGACGAGCTGATATTAAGGGCTCAAGTAGAAAGCAAATGCTTTGAGAATGATGATGGCAAAAAATGGACAAATGTGCTTGACACAATGGATGGATGTATGGATTGTGATAAGAGTTATATGAGTCCCTAATAAAATGATTTTTTTAATTGCAACTGAAGGCTTGAATTTTTTTCTTCTTCAATTCTTTTCAGATATGTCAAGTGTGGTGTGTTCTTCTCATCTAGCTTTCCAACACTAAGTCTTTGTTCATTTTATAATACTTTTCCTTATCAGCCACCATTTGAAATCTTCTGTTTAGCTCTTTTGGTATCAGCTGGTATCAGCTCTTTTGCTTCATCATTTCTTACATTTGCTTTAGCTCTTCTATGTTTAAGAGTTCTTCTGACATTCATTTTAGCCCTTTCTTTTTAATGAAATTTTTAATTTCCTCGTGTGCAATGTCCTTGATGCCATCTGAAAATTCTTATTGCTTTTTTCACTAGTGTTCAATTAGTATCAAATCTATGCTTGAGATAGTCTCTCATTTCAGGTGGGAGCTACTCAAAGTTGTACTTTGGCTCTCATGACTTGTTTTAATTTTCTTCAGCTTTGACTCAAATTTCCATAGGAAAGTGGGTGGTCCTATCTGCCTGATGGCATTGATTTTTCCATTGTCTCTTTCCTCAGAGGAAGTCAGTTTGATTCCTGTGCGTTTCATGCAACGAGGGCCCTTTGTGTAGTTGTCAGTGTTATTAAAAAGGTCATTTTCCAATGAATAAATTATTGATTTTGTAAAAGTCTATTATATGATTTTTTGCATCAGTTCTACCATGAAATTAATATTTTCCTACTTCTAATCATTCTGTGTTTCCAGATTTTGCATTCTAATCACCAGTAAAGATCAATGCATCGCCATTGCATATTTGCCCAATTTTAAATTGTGCAAATTGTTAAACATTTTAAATTTCTTCATCTTTGGCCTTAGTAGTTGGTTTATAATTTTTATAACTGTCATAATAACTCATCTTTCTTGTAGATGAAGGAATATTATCCTAACACTGACAGCATTGTACTTCAGGATAAATTCTGAAATGTTCTTTCTGACAGTGCATGGTTGCCATCCCTCTTCAATTCGTCATGTTTGCATAGTAGTCAGCTAAAAGGGACTGGCATATGACAATTTGAATCAGACAATCACCTGACCTACTGTGCATCCAAGTGTATCTTTCATGTTTTACTATTTCCGATTTTTCTAGATTCATAGTTTGTCCCTTCCACACTCTAATCACTAATGAAAGTTTGCAAATTTTTCTTCTCATCAGCAAATGTAGGTCCTGAAAGCTTGACGGCATCTATGTTTTTGTTGTTGACTCTACTTTGAAGAGGCAGTTCTTCTTTCCTATTTGGAGTGCCTTCCAACCAAAAGGACTCTTCTTTCAGCACAGTGTAAGCTATGTCAGACTGTGATTCAGAAGGTTTTCACTGGGCTAGTTTTCAGAAGTGAAGCTTCTTCCCAGTTTTGCTTAGTGTGGAAGCTCCACTGCAACCTGTCCACTATGGGCATTTGCTGGCAGGTGAAATATCAGTGGCCTGGCATCCAGGATCATAGTAACATGCAAGTCATGTTATAAGACACAAACTGACAGACAAAGGCTGGGAGTGAGATGTATAAAAAATTGAACTTAGCTAAAATTACATGTCTGGTTATATGTCTGCACCAGGAACTTAGGCTGTAACTCTTTTTCTTCGCTCTTCAGTCCGCCGTGTGCTATCGTCTGGGCGCTGTAGCATATGGAGATGCATAAGGAGCTCTGACTATACAGTGACAACAGTGCTGTGCTCCCCAACAAAAGGTCAGTGGTGGGAAGCCAGGAATTACTAAAGAGTTTTGTTAGCGAAAGGCATTTTTTCCTCAGTTCCAGATAGTTGATCCTTGTAATATGGGATATATCATGGTTGAATTAATAACGTTAGTCAACTAATAGGCAATTCTTTCACTTGACTCACAGAAAATTTAGCCAAATTCCGTTTTATCCTGTGGCCTGTGTATAATGCCAAGCAATTCTTTTTAGATTTTGCAAAAATTGTGGTGCTCATTCATGTGCACAAATTAGATTAAGTATAAGAAGCTTGTTGGAATTTAATAGCTGCAGGATGAATTTAAAGAGCACCACAGTATAACGGAAACAGCATGATGTTTGCATTCTGAAGACCTAGTATCCATGTGGCCATGAAGCAAAGTGTGTTGCTTTGTCCTGCGTTTGGATCCTGGAGCCACCAGCAGCCTGCCTTCTGGCTTGTGCCAGCCTTGGATTTATTCACTTTTGCCAGTCACAAACCTGACCTGCTGACCTTGAATCTGTCTGAATCTGCAGCCTGTGGTGCTCCTGCTGATGCTTGGTTTATCAGCTGTTGAAGCTATGTGAGTTAGGAGAAGCCTCCAACTTAACATCTGACTTGAAACTAACTTGGGCTTACCCATTTCTGCGGCTAAGTGAACCATGTGCCTGATGTAAAGTTATGCCTACATACACATGCAGAAACATCTCTAGTTTGCTTCTCTAGAGAACGTCACCTGACACATGGACTACAAAGCACCAACATATCATGATAATTTTAGCAACTTTATTGAGACATAATTTGAATACTAGTCTAAAAGTATGTATTTCCATGGTTTTTAGTATATTGACAGTTTTGAGCAACAATCTCCATAATCTAAATTTAGAACATCCTCAACTCCCTAAAAAGTAGCCCACACCAATTAGCAGTTACTCTCAATGTCCCCTACTTTTCCCACTTCCATTTGCAAACACAACCTAATTAATTTTTATTGCTATTGATTCAGCTATTCTGGATATTTTGTATAAACATAATTAGATAATATGTAGTCTTTGGGATTGCTTTCTTTCCATTAGGATAATGCTTTGAAAAATCATCCATACTCTATTTTATGTCAATGTTTAATTTCTTTTAATTGTCGAAAGAAACTTCACTGTATGGCTTACCATTACGTACATAGACTCTCAATTCAAGAACCCACCCAGTATAATATTGCTAATCATGCATTTTTTTGACCAAGTTTATTTTAGCACTCAGTGACCCTGGCTGAATGGTACAGACCACCTGGATTTTAGATTTTGTCTTTCAAGGTGGACAGCACTTTTCATAATCCACATCAGAATTATGTGATTTGAAAACCCCACTATGGGACAGGACTTTACCTTAAACATAACTCTTGCAAAGAAAGGAACGTAAACACTCCATTGGAGTTAAAGCTGAAACACCCCAGTGTGAGAAGCAGCAGAACCCTGCAGCCTGAAGTAGGACATTTGGATGCTCGTGGACGTTGGCTCAAATCTCTGGCTTTTGAGGTTTCCCATTAATTGGCAACTGAAGACTGCCATGTACTGGCCAATTTCACCCCACCTTGTCTTCTGTGACATGTGTTAGTCCTGCAGACGTGATTTTCCATTTGTGAATCAATGTGGCTGAAATTGTTGCCCTGTGTCTAGCCCTCATTTTTTTCTTAAGCAGCTTTAAATTACTGAAGTTTATATCCTGTACAAGTGAACATCCCATGTATTTAAGTGTAAAAAGCATTCCCACATATGTATATTTTTCCTTTAAAGTGCTTTAAAGTTTGTGCCATTGCCTAGATAAATTATGCTATTATGAGAATTACCCAATGTCTCATGCAGGTTACTTAAATTATTTCACAGATGGTGATGATTTTGCCTCTAGAGTGGGAACTAGGGTTAGAAATGTAAACATTAGATACACAAATGGATTTTGAACTCACAATCATAAGCATTAATCAAAGGACAAATAGTTTTGATGATGTGGCCCTTTCTCAATACTTGCCTCATGAAGAGCACACTGAAGACAGTGGTGCCATAGCAAATGGTAATGAAGAAATCAGATGGTGCCCAGCTATCAGAAAGAAAAGAGTCTTGGATCTTAAAGGCTTGTCATAAAACAAGCAGCCATTTAAACGAGGAGATGCTCTGTTCACAGTGAAGGCACACACCAGCCCATGTAATCCAAGGATTGTAAATAATAAAATTCAAGCTCAGAAGAGAAGATTGTACTAGAGCTTAACATCTGAGCACGTGGTTTGTGCAAGATGGTGGATAAAAATTAAAGATTAAAAGGTATTTTCAGAGCCTACACAGAATTAGACCTCCATAGAATTCCCTTGGAAAATTGACCAGCTATATAAATACTCTTCTGCTCAGAGTGCATTGGAGAGTAGACTACTTCAGTACTAGTTAAGTTAAATTTGAATATATTATCATTTGTTTTCCCTTAGACTATTTTAATAGGTTCTAGTTTCTATTAACTTCTGCTTTCTCTTGAATTGAGGTTTTTCTGTGTTGCACTTTGTTGTCATTATCAATTTCTTATGTATGATTTTCTCTATATGAAATATAAGATAGGTAAATCGATAGAGACAGTAAATACATTTATAGTTCTTTAGGGTTATAGCAGAGGAAACAGGGTGGTAACACCGAGCTAACAACAAGGGACACAAGAATGATGAAAATGTTCTAAAACTGATTATGGTGATAAGTGAACAATCTTTGGAAAATATATTAAACCATTAGATTGTATGGTACATGATTGATATGTTAACTAATTTGTTAAAAATATGCAGTTGTACAGATACGTTGTTGTTGTTAGGTGACATCAAGTCAGTTCTGACATACTGCGACCCTCTGCGCCATTCTCACAATGGCTGCTGTGTTCGGCCCATTACTGCTGCCACTCTGTCCCCTCTGGCACGCTCCTTCTCCTGACCACCGGTCCAAGGTATGTCAGACGGTCACCCTTACCTCTAAGTAGCACTCTGGTCCCATTTCTTCCGAGACAGATTTGCTTTCCCTTTCAGCAGCCCATGGTGCTTCCAGTATTCTTCTTTGGCATCACAATTAACATGTATCAATTCTTCTTTGGTCTTCCATCTTCAGGGTCCAATTTCACATGCACAAGGCAATTCAAAATACCATGGCTTGAGTCAGCCACACCTTAGTCCTCAAAATGACATCCTTTCCAATACCCTAAAGAAGCCTTCTGCAGCGGATTTACCCAGTGCAATGCGTCCTCTGACCCCCTGACTGCTGCTTCTGTGAGCTTGATTGTGGACCTAAGCAAGACAAAATTCTTGGCAACTTCACTATTTTCTCCATTTATCATGACGTTACCTACGGGTGCGGTTGTGAGGATTTTGCTGTTCTTTGTATTGAGTTGTAATTCAGAAAGAAAATTGCATATTCGTCAGCAAGTGCCACAGATCCTCCTCACTTTCAGCAAACAAGGTTGTGTCATCTGCACATCTCAGGTTGTTAGTAAGCCTCCCTCCAAGCCTGACGCTGCACGTTTTCTCATGTAATCCAGCGTCTCTGATGATTTGCTCAGTAGACAGATCGAATACATATGGACATATGGTGATAGGATGCAACCCTGATGTCCACCTTTCCTGATTTAAACCACACAGCATGCCCTTATTCTATTTGCACAACTGCCTCTGGATCCATGTACAAGTTCTGCATAAACATAAGACGTGTTCTGGAATGCCCATTGTTCCCAAGGCTCTCCATAGTTTTTTTGTGATACACTCAATGAAACACAAGTAATCTTTTTTCTGATATTCTCTGCTTTTAGACAAGACACAACTGACATAAGCAAAGATATCCCTTGATCAATATCCTCTTCTGAATTGTTGGATCATCTTCAGCAACATTTTACTTCATGTGATATTAATGATATTATCTATAATTTGAGTATTCTGCTTGGTCACCTTGTTTTGGAGTGGATACAAATGTGGCTCTCTTCCATTCAGTTGTCCAGGTAGCTGTCTTCCATAGACCAATGAATGCTTCCAATACTGCATAAGCTTGTTTAAGCATTTCAACTGATATTCCATCATCTCCTGGATCCTTCTTTGGGGCTAATACCTTCAGTGCAACTTGGACTTCTTCCTTCAGTACTGCTGGTTCTTGCTCGTATGTTGCCTCCTGAAGCAGTTGATGATGACTAGTTCTTTTTGGTACAGGGACTCTGTATATTCTTTCTTTTGATGCCTCCTGTTTAAGACAATATTTTTTCCAAAGAATTCTTCAATATTGCAACTTGAGGCTTTAATTTTTTTCTTTAGTTCTTTCAGTTTGATATCCTGAGTGCATTATTCCTTTAGATTTTATAACCCCAGGTCTTTTCACATTGCATTATAATATTTTACTTTGTCTTCTCAAGCTGCCTTTCAAATTTTCTGTTGGGCCCTTTGGTTTTAATATTTCTTCCATGTGCCTTAGCTACACTGTGATTAAGAACAAGTCTCAGAGTCTCTTCTGACACCCACATAGACACCCTCTTCTGACACCCTCTTTCCTACCTTTTTAATGACCTTTGCTTTCTTCATGAATGATGTTCTCGATGTCTTCCCACAGCTCATCAGGTCTTCTGTCATTATTGCTCAATGCCAAACCTATAATTGAGATGTGCTAAAAGTTCAGGTGGAGTGAACTCAAGATCCTATTTGGGGTGTCATGGACTCAATTTTCTTCAACTTCAACCTGAACTTAAATATGAGCAATTGATGGTCTTTTCCAATAATCAGTCCCTGGCCTCATGTTAGCTGCTGATATTGAGGTTCTCTATAGTCTTTTCCCACAGATACAGTCAACTAGATTTCTGTGTGTTCCATCTAGAGAAGTCCATGTGTAGAGTCACCATTTGTGTTGTTGAAAAAAGTATATGCTATTAAGAAGCCATTGGTCATATAAGACTCTATCATCTGATCTTTAGTTTCATTTTTTCACAAAACTCATATTTTCCAATTATTTCTTTTTCTTTGTTTCCAACTTTTACATTCCAATCACCAATAATTATGAATGCATCTTAGTTCCATTTCAGAATGATGTTGATAAAATTCTTCAATGTCTTTATCATTAGTTTTTGTGATCGCTGCATACATTTGAATAATAGTATTTATTGGATTTACTTGCCTGCAGATAAATATTACCCTATCACAGACAGCATTGCACTTCAAGATAGATCTTAAAATATCCTTTTTGATGATGAATGAGACACTATGCCTCTTGAATCTCTCATTTCCAGCATTGTAAACTATATGATTTTCTGATTCAATAAGGCCAGTATCAGTTAATTTCAGCTCACTAATACCTAGCAAATCCATCCTTAGAAGTTCTATTTCATTTTAGACAAATTCCAGTTTTCCTAGATTCATACTTGTTACATTTCATCTTCCAATTATTCTTGGTGTTTGCAAGTGTTTCTTCTCCTTTTCAGCGGCGCCTCATCAGCAAAGGAAGGTCACAAAAGCTTTACTCCAGCTGCATCACTGTGGTCCATTCTGCTCTGAGAAGGCAGTCTTCCCCAAGTACTTCAGCTATAATGTGAGGGCCGTGCCCTCTGACCTGGGAGACTCTTTCTCTGGAACTGTCTCTGACCATGTTCTGTTGATGTTAATGGGTTTTCCGTATGTGACAGTGCTGTGCTTCAATATATAAGGTATTCAGTGGTTCACTCCACAGAAGCGGACAGCATCTTCCTTCTTGATAGTCTGTGCTTAGTCAGGAAGCTCTGCTGAACTCTGTTTATTGTAGGTGACCTTGTTGGTTTTTGAAATACCACTGACATGGCTTCAAGAATCACAGCAACACAGAACCACAACAGTAGGACAAACTGACGGACAGGTGATGGAGAAAAATGTATAAGCACATAAAATATCTTCTTGAACTTACACTCTTTGTGGTTCTAAATAAGTTAATGTTTCTGATAGGTTTTGTGTCAACTTGGCTGGAGCAAGATTCCCAGTGGTTTGGTAGTTATGATTTATCATGTGATCTAACACAGTGTAGTTAACTCCATAATGGAATCTACTACGAGCAGCCAGTCTTTGAAACAAGATTAACGTGTTATGCAACATCTTTACTAAGGTCACAGATGGATGCAATGGAAAGGATGTTTCCTAGGGTGTGTGTCCTACGTCCAATATAAATGGGACATTGTGGGAAAGTTTGCTTTGCTTTCTGCTGAATCTGTCTCCTGTATCTGGCTCATCAACCTCTGGTTCTGTGGACTTGAGCCAATTTTCTGCCCTATTGCCTACTGATCCTGGGAGTATTCTGGGCCCCGTCATCTGACCTGCTGACTGTGAATTAATTTGCTTCTGCAGCCACAAGCCTGAACTACTAATCTTGGATTTGTCTGTCTCAGCAGCAACTCAGAAGACCATCATGTGGTCTTCCTACTGATCTTGGAATTACTATTCCCTGAAGCTACATGAGTCAGGAGAAACCTCTAGCCTAGCGTCTGGTTCACAGACTTGAATCCTGCTTGAACTTGGACATGCTCACGTCTATAATTGTTAGGCATTTTCTTAATATAAATACCTTTATAAGTGTCACCAGGTTTGCTTGCCTAGTGAACCCGACCTACACCAATGTTTAACAGATTAAGATTAGAAGACTTTATATTTGGGATTTCTTAATTCTTTGAAAAATCTTCCATAAGTGATTCCTTTTACAGGGATTACAAATGACTAGATATGTTTTAAATAAAGCCATATTATTTTTAAACTTTAAAAATGTCTATCCTTCAACTCTGGGACATTGGCTCCAGGTTTTCTTACTCTAATGTTCAGGGATAGTAGGCATTCAAGCAACATGAAGACTTTAATCAGGGCTTGCACAGATGCATCCGGAAAACGATAGAGGCAGAGATGAATTCAAGCAAATGTGTACTGTTCTTGAAGCCGTAATTTGGTTGAAAGTAGGTTACTTCCAGAATACAAGGTAGAAGAGCTGTTTTAACCTTAGGGGAAAGCAACTTGCTTCCATCTTACCAAGGTGAACCTAACCTATACATTTATCTTTACATAATAAATTCAGTTGCCTCCATTTTAATGTAGCCAGAGTGCATTAAACAGAAGTAAGATACACAGAGTAAAAATCTAATACATTAGATGATTCAAAGATATCTTTATTCTTTTCCAACAGCAAAAACAAATTAATTTGGTTTCTTGCTTTGGCATTTATGAATGCTAATTTAATCACACAAATTTAGACTTCCTGTGAGAGAATTTAAAACCACGTTGTGAACATCATTTTCACATAAGGTTTGTTCCTTTTTCCTGAATTAAGAGGACAAAAAATAAATAAAACTCCATGCCTGTATTAAACCCCAGGCAAAATGAGCACAGCCCTGCCATCTCCTGTTCGGTTGATTCAGGACTCTGGGGAAGCAAGTCGCCATCTGGACGAGCGTATGCATGGTCAAAGGGAGGCCGGGAGGGTGTCCTCAAGGAGACCCCAGCTGACGGAGCAGCCACCTGTTACCGAACGAGTGTAGGCACATGAGATGGTATTCATCACAACCCATCTGCTTCTCGTCTCGGGAAAGCGGGTACAGTTGACAATAGGAGAGGACTGGCGCAGGGAGGCTAAGCAGACACGTCCAGAAGCAGACCATGGCTGGACGATAAAGAAAGCAGGTGAGAAGGACAATTCGGAAAAATCCCAAGGGGAGTGGCGGCGGATTGGGAGGAGTGGGAGAGCAGGAAAGCCGTAAGAGCAGCTAACCCCAAATCAAACTCCCTGCCATCGAGGCCGTTCGGACGGGTTTCCAGCACTAAATCTACACGTCAGTAGAAACCTCATCTTACCTCCATGGAGCAGTTGGTGGTTTCAAAGTGATCACCTTGTGGCTAGCAGTCTAACCCATGCCCCAGTGGGCGGAGGGCCAGTGTCGAGGATCGGTCTCACGGCGGCAGAATGGGCTGTTCTACGGACCCATTGAACTCGAGGGCCTGGATCCCGAGATGGTGTCTGTGGCTTCAAGATAGCCAGAGAAGCGTGGAGTAATTCAACTCTGGAGTAAAGCATGAATATAAAATTCAAAGATAATTTTGTAGCCTCAATAACAAATGGTAATAATATCCAATGTTCACTAGCACTGAATAAATACTTTGCAAATGGTAACTAATTCAATCCTCTGTCATAACCCTCTGAACGAGTCCCGGTGGCATAGTGGTTACTTGTTGGGCTGCTCATCCCAAGATCAGCAGTTTGAAACCGCCAACCCCTCCTTGGGTGAAAGACAGACCTTCTACTCCTGTAAAACGTCACAGTGTCAGAGACCCACAGGAGCAGGTCTCCCCTGTCCGGTTGGGTAGCTGTGAGTCAACATCGAGCTGTGGCAGTGAGTTTGCTTTGCATTATAACTCTTTAAAATAGATATTCTTATCAATCCCCACTTGCAGAAGAGTCAGAGTAGGCTCAGTGAGTTTTAGTAACTTATTCTGAGTCGCAGAAGAAGTGGTGAGGTTGGTTCTGCGCGCCTGGCCATGACCAAGCCACTTTCCTTTCCTGCTCCCTCCCCCCTCTGAAGGCAGAAACGGGGGGGCCCTTGGTTAGAGCACCCTGATATTTGGGTTTACACAGACTGGACAGCTTCAGTGATGAAATGTGAAATAATTAGGAAGAGGGCGACAGAAGGAACTTAGGCACAGTAACGTGCTGACAACAGTGACAATGGTGAGACACTTCCCTTAGTGACTCACAGGCAACAGACATCGAAGAGACAAAAGTAGATTAATGTTGTTGATCAAGAGATCTCATGAGACTACTCCTAGAGATGCTTAGAAATAAATGTTGGAGAAATAAGATGTTTGAGATGGGGACAGGAAGGAACTGAGGCCTCACAGTGGTACAGGTAAATGTCAGCGTGCAGCAAAAGCAGGCGTGAATGTTAATGTGGCCTCATTGCTAGCAGACTGGGGAGGCCTGAGGCCACCTCGTGTGCTAGATACACGGGACTACGGGAGAGCAAAATGAGAGCAACAAAGCGTCCCCTTCAATCATGTCAAGCACAGCTGCCAATACGTTTTGCTAGGATAGTTTGTAATCTTCCAATGCCTTTTGGATCCAGGTTTAATTTTATAAATATTAACATAAATATTGAACTTTAAACATACCAGTATATTCAGGGGGCTTAGCCTTTTTGCTACGGATCATGCTCACCATGTGCCAAGTTGTCTACCTTTTTCTGCATTAGAACTGACATTTGTGAACCATGCTTGTTCTCCAGACACGGTTCGATTCAAGCCCTAAGAAGTTGGACCGTGGCCTTTTACGTGTCCCAAAGAGGTTGTTCTTCCTAGGCTTCCTGAGTAAAGTAAGATTCCAATGAGGATCAGGTGACACCAGGGGTAAAAACAGAATAACACTTTCGATCTAAGTTAATATGACTGAGTCATAGGTAACATCCCTGCTCTCCTCATCTTTTTTGGTCATCAGCTGTACCAGGAGATCCTGGGGAGAGGGGCTATAAAAGAGTCTCAAAGGACGAAGTATGAGCAGATGTCCAAGAGAACGATAAAGTAGCACGGAAAGTAAAATGTAGAGATTTATTGACGCATTTTAGCGAGCTGTAATAGAAAATGTGGAAGACCTTAGAGTACTACACTAAAAGAGAAAAGGTAAAAAGTCTTATTTTCATTCAGTTGTGTTCAGTAAATCATGTAGTTTCCATTGCTTTCAACAAGTTCAGTTCCTATAAGTTATTAGTTGTCAAGTGTAATTCATTGCATGCAAAAAAATGTTTTCCTTTACATGTGTAGAAAAATATGTCACATGTATGTAATGTTGTATTATAGTATAGCATATAATCCTATATTTTAAAGTAAAGTTATTTCATAAAAGTAATATAGTTGCTTTGTGTTTATATTTTTATCTTCATTTGAAAGGTTAACAGACTAATTCTATCAACAATCAAACAATGAAATTACATAGGGAAAAAGAATAATATGGAGAGACATCTCATGTTCTTCTAGCTTTAAAGGTAGAGGATATGATTTGAGTGGGAAAAAAATCAACTCTTTTTGTACCTGCTGCAAAAGTATAAAGAAAAAGTTGTAGAATATTATTTATCTGCTAATAGGGATTAAATTCATAATATGCATTTGGCACCTAAAATGAGCTAGGTACAGCGAAGCTACAAAGAGTAGACAATTACCTGCTATATAATTCATGAAGAAATATATATATATATATATATATATATATATATATATATATATATGTATATATATATATAAAACTAAAATACAAGAAAAAATAAACAAGATTCAACAGTAGGGATCAAATTGCCTATGAACAAATAAAGCACAAGACAAAATTCAACAAAAAAACAGTGCTTTATTAACACAAAGGAAGCAATAATTAATTCTAATTCAGAGTAGCATCGCTCCACAGCAGCGGCAGCATTTGACCTGAACTGTAAGGAGTGAGCAGAATGCTGATGTGCAGGGCATTGCAGAAAAGCACAGGCTGGGAGAAATGAAGAACAAATATTCCCATGCGGGAACCAGGGCAGTCCATTGATCCAAAAAGTTCCTTTAAAGAATTGTTTGATGATAACAATTTACAGTTATTTTATTAGAATAAAATATTATCTTATGTCCTTATTTTAAAAATTCTGTACATCATAACTTATTTAGTACTCCTAGAAAGAATGAATCTAAATGAAGATTCTGAGTTCAGAATCCTTTGTCTTATACTTTGTACAGCTGTTTTCCATGAATTGGAAAGGGTCAAAGTACCCCAATGTAAGAAACACAGACATTGGAAATACTATTGAAAAGAAAAGTGCATGTGTACATAAGAAATGTGATCCAGATACAAAGAGATAGATATGTATAATTGGGTAAAGTCTATGTCTTTGACTCTGAGATGCTCATCCACATTGCTGGCCAAATTCAACTCCTAATTTGACAGTAAGATGGATAATTAAAACAAAGTGAATGAGAATTGGAAGTAAAGTAATGAACGTAAGCATATACACGCCGACTTTGTGATCCTATTGGGCATCCAGATGAAAATGTTGAATAATTAATTAAAATAGATTAGAGAGTAGGAGATACTCAAATGAAGAGTTTGGGAAGCATCAAGTAAAAGTTGATATTTGTTACTGTCGCTGTTAGGTGCTATTGAGTTGGTTCTGACTCATAGCAGCCTTAACTACAACAGAAAGAAACGCCTCCCTCTTCTGCACCATCCTCACAATTGTTCTTATGTGTGTGCCCATGTTGTGGCCACTGTGTTAATCCATCTCGAGGACCTTCTTCTTTTTCACTGCCGCTCCACTTTGCCATGCAAGATGTCCTTCTCCAGGGACTGGTCTTTCCCGCTAACATGTCCAAAGTTGATAGTTCATGTAATTCCTTAGGGAGAGTGAATTCGGCTGGGTTCTCTAGAGAAGCAAAACCAATGAAGCTCGCATGCATATAGAAAGAGGTTCTTATCAAGAAGTCTCATACCATTGTAGAAGGGCATCAAGTTCAGTTCAGTTCATGAACATGGGCCAGATGTAAGCTAACCTCCAAAGCTGAAAGAGCTAATGAACAAGAAGCAAGATGATGAAACAAGAAGACCACAGACTGGTGGATGCCCAGGTGAATGAATCTGAGATCAGCCAAATGAATCCACGTTTCAAATGAATCTAATGATTGCTCCTTTGATGGGCAGGATTTTTTTAAATAGGAGGTTGATGAAGCAATGCAGGATCCAAATTCAGCAGTAAGAATAAGCTAACTTCCATCCACTGTCAACTTATACTAAGCACAGGCCACATTCTAAGTGAAACTTCCCTGAGCCATATCAAGTCTGTGACCAGATTAAGTGGTTGCACTTACAGCTACTGTCTGAAAGGTCAGCTGTTCAAAACCATAAGCCACACGGGGAGAAAGACAACGCTTTCTACTCCTGTAAAGAGTTACACTCTCAGAAACTCCCAGGAGAAGTTCTATCTTGTTCTATAGGGTTGCTAAAAGCCTGCATCCACTCCATGGAAGTGAGTTGGGCTTTTAATTTTATTCTCCCCACAGCTGCTTAAGTGCTTTGTCAAAAATTGAATCGTGGAATTGACCACACTATGTTAGATGGCATCATGGGAGAATCCTGTCCTACTCAACTTGACATAAACCTAACTAGCACAGAGACTACATAAGAGAAAATGACTACAGACAAATCCCAGGAAGCACAGAGTGGAGGAGTTAATAGGGAAAAAGTCACAGGCAGCAATAGCTAACGGTGACTCAGGGGTGGGTGGTGCCGTCTAACTATAAGCAAAGAGAAGAGGACATAAGCTGACTGAAAAGGGGAGAGAGTGTGTCAACTATCAAGCAGCAAAGCATAAGAAAAACTGAAATAGGCCAATTGAACTCATCAATTAAGAGGTAATTTCGTTGAGAAATCTGAGTAAAATAGTGAACAAATTCAAGAGTATGTTATTCCAAAAATATGAAAACTAGATAATTATTTATAGCAAATCCTAAAAAAATGGCTTTCATTTACCTCCTTGGAATGCACTGCTAAACCAAAAATAGTAAGTAGCTAAAATGACATCCCCTGACTTCAAACAAGAAAGACGTATCAAAAGCACTGTGGCAATGAACTTAGAAAGTGGGTTCAAAGAGATACATTCAAAAGTATATTGATTGCAGATTGGTTCATAGTTTTAATGGAAGTAAATCAGTAGAAGACTATATAAATAAACTATAGTCTGTTCAACAATAGCATATAGTTGGGAAAATTAATGAACTTGTTCAACACTTATCAACAAAGATATATCACAAAACAGTGTAGATTACAAAAAGAAATTTCAAATGATTCATATATATGAATGATTTCAAAAATGTCTTCAATGTGTTATCAATATTCATTTTTTCATAAATATAGAGTATGGTGGTAACATTTGAATAAGTACATGAATCTGAGAAAATGCAAGCCTGTAACAATCAGGACAGAAAATCAAACAGATTAAAAATACTATGTTAATCAGGGTATATTCCACAAAATCTAGGGAATGTTTCAAATGAAGAGGATTAAATACAGAGAATTAGCTCATTGATGTTAGTAATCTAAGAGAGGAAAACCAGGCTAAACCAGAGCTTAATAAATACAGAAAAGAGAAGTGGCCATTAACTGAAATAGAGGTCAAATTGGGAGCTGTTAGATAAAGGTAGGGGACAAAAGAAACCCCAGATCTCAAATATCATTGGTAAAGACACATTTATTATTTCTTAAACAGGACAACAAAGGAAACAATTCATCCCGATGAAGGAGACCATGAGTGGGAGGTCGTAATGATGCCTAAGGATTTGTAAGAAAATATGAGTGAGCATCAACTTCATGGTAGTGAGCTTGCCTGCTTAAGCAGGACATGGGAGTACAGGGCAAATGGACACAAAAGCATGATTGGCAACACATCAATACATCTGCAGGTGGGAATACAGAAGCAGCAGTAAGACCATGATTGGGAAGCATGCAAAATGCTAGACAGAATTGCTTTTGAGGGCCTCTGACCAGGACGCTCAGAGTATGACTCATGACCATGAGACTCTAGTACCCCATTACACCAAAGACACAGCTAGGAAAGCCCTTGAGGGAAGGCCTTCCCCCTGTTCCTTGGCTAGGGGAGTGTAGGAATTCACTTTCAATGTACCCTGGGAGGAGCCCTGGTAGCTTGGTGGTTATGCCTTGGACTGAGATTTTTCTCAAAACCACCAGCAATTCCTAGGGAGGAAGATAGGACTTTCTATTCTTGTAAACAGATAGTCTTTGGAACTCAAAATGGCAGTTCAACCCTTTCCCTGTATGGTCACTATGAGTCTACACCTACTGGATGGCAGTGAGTTTGATTTTGTGATAATGTACTTTGTCTCAGAGCAAAGATATATACTTTGCTAGTTAAAGGTCAGAAAGAAATTCAATGGCACCTTAATCTCCCTAGAGACTCAGATGGAGTTGGGGCTTTCACTGTAATGGTAGCCTTCTGAAACCCTAGTGCTCAAAATTTAAGCTCTATACACCTACGCTTATACCTCTCTCCATAGCGTTGTTTCCTAGATCATTCCTGTGTTTCCTTTTACCTTCCTCCTGCCCCACCATCATGCTCACCCTTCTTTTTCCTCTTAGTAATTCCTCTCAGCTAGATTGCTGTTGCTCCAAACCCTGCAGGATCTCTATGTCCTTCTCATTGCTGATTTTAATTCCCTAGTTGTTCCCCTCTCTATGGTGTGGTTTGCTCACTGCTCCCTTCCCCTGCCTCCTTCTCTCCCCCACTTAGCCCACCCAAGTCCTTCCTGAACTATCAGTCCTGTTGCTTTCTCCTCGAACTTTCTTCCCATGCCTATCTTATATATGTAGGCAAACCAACAATATCAGAGACCAAACAAAGAGAAAAAAAATTGAATAAAAAGATAAAAGGAAAAAGATAATAGTAATTAGCAAAAAAGAAACCAAAAAAATACATGATTCCAGGTCTGTCTGTTGACCTTTATGACTATTTCCCCTTTGGTCCTGGGGGAATTCCAGGATCTGCCCCTCCTAGCCTGAAGTCTATTTGAGGGGCTCCTAAACAGACTTCGGGCCTCTGCTCAAGTCCTCCCTCAATACGAGAACACTTTGTTCTAACAACCTGGCACCCTGTGATGCTCACTCTCCCAGCGCAATCACTGAAAACAAAATGCGTGCGTAAGCAAATGTGGCGAAGAAAGGAGACCCAAACCCATCTGTAGACAATGGGACATGCCCTTACAGAGGGTCACAAGGAAGGGATGCGGCAACCAGGGCGCAGTATAGCACCCATGAAACACACAATATTCCTCCGGTTCCTTGAGCCTTCCTCACCCCCCACTATCATGACCCCAGTCCTTCCTTTCACTGCAGCCTAGACCAGAGTATGTGCACAAGTACAGATGAGAGGTAAAAGCTCAGAACAAAAGGAATCCAGTAACAGAAATGAGAGTAGCAATACCAGGATGGTAGAGAGAAGGCAGGGAAAGCAGGGAAGGAAGGGGGAACCAGTTGCAATGATCAACACATAGACACACACGAGGGGGACTGTGGTAGTTACATAATCTGGTGTCAAGGGGTGGAGTCTAGCCTGTCAATCAGGCAGTAGCTTGATGACCTCATTTGGAGATGCTAAGGAGATAAATAGTTCACTGGTGGCGGTGGCGGGACTCATGCTCACTCCCTGTGAGACTTTTCTGAGAAGCCGCATGGACCTACCCTGATGCAACCAGAACCCTGGGAGCTGCAGAAGCCACATGGAGACCCCTGCCAGCGCTAAGATGCTTACAATGCCACTGGATCCACAAGACTTTCTACCCACTGGCCTGTGATCTTCCTGCATTCTATGTCATTGCATGTGTTTTGTGAGTCAGAAGAGGGCATTATAGATTGGTACCAGACATATGGACTAATATTGGGCTTATGGACTTGATGTGGACTGGGCTACAATGTTTCCTCACTGTTCAATTATTCTTGTATATAAAGCTCTTTCCTATATATACATGAGTGTCTATGAATTTGTTTCTCTAGTCTACCCAGACGAACACAGGAACGAACTACAGAAACCATGGGGAAAGGGAGACAGTGGTTGGTGTAAGATATAAAAATAACAATAATGTATAATTTATCAAGGGATCATGAGGGTGGGGTTGGTGAAGAGGAGTCCATACCAAGGGTTCAATAGAAAGTGAATGTTTAGAAAATAATGATGAAAACATATATACAAATATACTTTATATAATTGATGTATGGATTGTTATAAGAGTTGTAAGAGCCCCCCGATAGAATGATCTTTCAATTTAAAATGTTTTAATTAAAACTTTAATATGGAGCAAGTTACAAGGTAAATTTAAGGGGAGTGGCAAATGAAGAGTTCTATTTTGTACATGGTAAGTTTCAATATATGAAACATCAAATTCGAGTTGCCAAATGAAGAAATCGATGTCTGGCATTTGTCCAAGGGCTTACCATGGATAAATGTGGCCATCTCTGTGCATAGATATTAAAGTCAAGACAATGGATAGGATTACTCCTAAGATGTCTAGATGGAGAAAGTAGCCACAGGTAGAGTGCGAGAGCACCCCAAGATTGGGGAAATCTCAGAGGGCATGAGCTATCAAAGAAGTTCATGAAAAGCAGATGAGGGAGTAGGCAGAATATTAAGAACTTGTTATGAAAAAGCAAGGAAAGAAAGTACTGCAAGAAGGAGGAATTAATCAACTGAATACAACTCCCCTTGATGTGATTGAACGATTGAACTGTTCGATTGTATGATATGAGAATTGTGTGCCAATAAAAGTGTTGGGCGCGTGGGAGACTCCTAAGAGGTAAACTGAGATGGAAACAGAGATGTAACCACTGCTTTTTGTGACTTGAGCGGTCGTTTGTGTCAAAGGATTGCTGAGAAGAAAGGCCTGAATGAACAGAACAGAAAGGGATGCACAACTCAGGAGGTAGCTTTGCTTAAGAATAGGCCCCTCACCAGGTTTGCCCTCGGAGAACTTCGAGGGTCTGATGGGGCAGTTTCTCAGAGGCCTTGATGTCCTGCGTGCCAATTGCAACCTGAGGCCGGAGAACATTCTGGTGACAAGTAATGGGACGGTCAAGCCGGCTGCCTTTGGCGTGACCAGAATCTCCAGCTCCCAGATGGCCCTTACACCTGTGGCTGTTACACTCTGGTGCAGGGCTCCCAAAGTCCCTCCGCAAGCTGCATAAGCAACTCCGGTGGCCACAAGCAGTGCTGGCTGATCTCTGCAGAGATGGTTTGTCGGAAGCCTCTCTTCTGTGCACTCTGAAGCTGACCAGCTAGGCAACAATTTTTATCTGTTCGGCTTGCCCCCAGAGGAAGCCTGGCCCGAGACGTATCTCTGCCCCGGGAGCCTTTTCCCCCAAAGGGCCCTGCCCAGAGGAGTCAGTGGTCCCCGAGGTGGAGAGTTCGGAGCACAGCTGCTGCTGGAAATGCTGGTTTTTAACCCACAAAAACGAATCTCTGTCTTCCGGGCCCTGAAGGACCCTTATCTAGATAAGGGAGAAGGATTAGGCATTGGAGTGGCTGGACCGGGACGAAGACCCAGAGATGGAAGAGAACCTACCAATTCCCTTCCTCTGGACACTTGAGTGGAGAGGACCGCGCCCCCTCCTCACTGAGGAGGCATGCTGTGCCTTAGCCTCTGCGCTCATCTCTGTGGCTTGTAGCTACCCCTCCCCTCAGCTTTTGACAGAGAATATTTTCCTGCCTTAATGATACACCTCTTCCCCTCCTTTAGAGACATATTCTCCTTTCTACCTCCTCCCCCAATTTTCCTACCCCAGGGGCTCTGCACTGTCTTCCCTTCGCACCTACTTTGATACAGGAAAAAAGCAAACAAACAGGGAAGTATGGTCTCTTAAAAATGAGGGGGGGTATGGGGGGGAGAATAGGGCTCCAGCTCCAGCTGTGATTGGAGAGGCAAGGACTGATGAAGAGAGAGTTCTGGTCACGGTTCAAAGAGAGTTAAATTGAAGATGTTGATTCCGTGCATAGTAATTATTTGGGAGCCATTTATTTAGAACGGAAGTAGCATATTCAGAACTGCGTGTTGAACTGGTTCTGGTAGAAACGAGCCTGGAGACGGCAAGCGTGCGCGCAAGAGAGGCAGTTGCCCCAAGCCCTGGCACACTCACGGAGTTCTGGCCGTTGTCAGTGAGCCATTTCTGTGAACGCAGTCTCGCCTTTGCCAAGTAGAACTCTGCAGACCTTGCAGAAGCAAAATGCCAGGCCTTTTCCTCTCCAGATGTATTCCAACCACTGCCCTTTGTTTTGTGGCCAAGCACAGGACCATTTGTGCCACCAAGAAATGGGATATTTCTAGGACAGTTTACTTTTAAAAGAAATTCACGTTCTCCGTCATGAGTAGGGACAGAGAAGCAAAAGGACTAGTTCAGGAACCGGGAACTGGAAGCGATGTTTGTACCTCATTGCATGGATAATTTTGTTCAGCGGGATCAGGACAAAGCTCTTCCTTACGATACGGCATTTAATGATGTCCTAAACGCCAACTTTTCCAAAATACTGCACCATGCCATCCCCTCTGAGATGACCCCCTACTCCCCTGGGTGCTCTCCCTCACTATTTCCTGGTGGAAATTTGGTAATCGCTCGCATAGTTCTATGACCCTAATTACACAAATGATGGGAAGTAGCTGGGATATAAGCAAAGGCTATAGAAAAGTTAATTCGTTGTCAATATTTTCAAAAGCAGAAACGTGTGGCTCCCGTGGGGCTGAGTGACTGCGTGGCAGCAAGTGGGCTGTCGGAAGGCACCCCCTCGTTCATGCCATGACATTCCCTTCTCTGATCCACATAGAGAGTGGGTATGAGTCAGAATTGACTCGATGGCCATGAGTTTGGTTTGAGACTTTAAATTTTCCTTATAAACTTTGATGTACTCTCTATTATAATCCACGTGTCTCCGAATTCTCTATCACTGGAGATGGTCCACAGAATTGGTGGGCTAGAAATTTAACAGAATTGGGTTTAACTGGGGGCAAATCGAACTTCAAAGTCTTAGGCTAAAATATTGACCGTTCTCTCCCTTTCTTTAGCCTTCATTCTTTTGATCATTTTCTGCTCTCTAAAGTTGTTTTCTAAAAACACTCATTGTAAGAGCTTGCTGCTGGATTTGGATTTCACAGACTCTTTCGATTGTTGTTTATAGCTGTGTCTTTTGCTTTTTTTTGCGTTATTTCTGTGTCACTGACTAAAATCTCCTAACCTGCTTTATGAGACCCTTCATGATGCATCTGCTGCCTACTGCTTCAGCTTCACCACTTTCCATTACTCTCTACTTTCCTTCCCACACTGACTCCCTCCACTTTCCCACCCGCAATACATCATGCAGAGAGAGAGAGATCAATTCCAGAAACAATAAATTATTGCAACTGATAGCAGATTACTACATAACCTACATTTCCCTACATTCTGGTAGGGAAATTTTTTATTGCCGTCCTATTAAAAACTCCCTGCTAAAATTAATTTTTCTTTTAAACAAACAAAGAAGCAAAAACTAAGTAACAAATTGTTATGGAGCTGATTATAGTTCATCGGTATCCTGCAGAAAGTTGATGAAACTATAAAGCTTTAGAGGAGCAGACAGCCTCATCTTTCTCCTGTGGGGCAGCTGGTGAGTTAGAACTGCCTACTTTGGGGTTAGTAGCTCAAAACCTCACTCATGGCACTGCAGGGGCTCCTGCTCATCAGCATCTGTACATGCAGTCCCTAGAACACTGGATTATAAACTCAGATGCAATCTACTCTTGTCTCATAACAACCCTATATGGGATTTCTGTACGTCTTTATAAAAGCAGGGAACCTCATTCCCCGCCCCCCCCCCCAGTAGCTCATAAGTCTGAATTGCCAACCTTGCAGTTATAGCTACACGATGTCTAACCACAGCACCACCAGCCCTCTTCTTATGTGGGTATACAACAAAAGACATTGCTGTGTAGGAACGTCTTTATCTTTCTGTCTTCACTGGATAACCAGAACCTTGCAAGCAGCACAAGCAACACAAGTGGCTAAATTAAATAATATCTAAAGTTTAATCCAGGTTGATGGTTTTCACAACTGCATCTCTCCACTGTTGTACATTATACATTACTGCACATTAACTACACAACTTGGACCCTGAAAATTACGGCTCCATTTCATGTCTTTTGATTTTCTGCACTGCTTCGTCTCAAGTCAAAAGTAAATTTTCTAATTATCTCTCTCCCCACCCCCACCCCAGTAGGCACTATCCCCATTTCTGCTCTGGAAATACATTTTCTGATTCCACAATGTGATATAAACTATGATCACAAATGATACTTTTGTAGGAAGCATCATTCAAAAGGAGACTACCGTTTTCTCAGGCAGCACACCTGGATGCTAACACGCCTCTCCTGGGCCCTTACTAAATGGAGCCCGCTCGTGACAGAGTTCAAAGTCCTCAAACACCGAGCTTCCAATGAGTTGTAGACAATCTTCCCTCCTCACAGTCTCCCCCCACCCCTATCTTCTCTCTCCTTGACACACACAAGTCCACAAGCAATTCTTATTACACAAACTTGGTCGGACATCAATTATAAGAGATGTCAGATTAATGGATTGGGGGTGACACTGTTCCTTTTCCATCCAAGGAACATAGTCAATAGGACATAAATCTCCATCCATCAATGTGCTAGCAAGCAGAGGTTTCTCGGGTCACCTAGGAATACCTTGGAACGCTGTGAGATTATTCAGTGGCACCCTTTATTCGCTTGAGACACAAACGCTACTCTACACTCAAAGCAAAACAAAAAGTCCAGACATGAACAGAACTAAGGAGCTCAAGTTTAATTTCACCACAATTGACCAAATTTAGAGCAACAGAAAAGAAATCTCAAACAAGCCAGTCCTGTAGAATTTAAATTTATCCTGGGCTCTGAACTCTTAAGTCGTGTGAGCTCCCTAATCAGAATGCACCGGTGTGCAGAGACCAGACGAATCCTCACATAATCCAAGAAATAAACGGCAAACCCCTAATTCGCTGAATGAATCATAAACATAGTAATTTAATCAAATTACCTGCCTCTTGAAGGCTTATCTTCATTCCTGGAGTGGAATGCTAGTATGCTATGTCTTTATCGTCCTGAAAAAGAAAAGAGAAAAAAATGAAAAAAAAAAAAAGAAAAAAGAAGAAGAATACAGCTGTCCTCCAGTTCCTAAATACTTCCTCCCCACCCCCACCCCTCCACTACCATGAACCAATTCTACCTTGCAAGTCTGGATAAAGCAGCGGTTGTACACTGGTGCAGATAGGAGCTGGAGGCACAGGGAATCCAGGGTGGATGATACCTTCAGGACCAGGGGTGTGAGGGGCGATACTGGGTGGGGGGGGGATAAGAGGGTGAGTGGGTTGGAAAAGCTGAACCAATTACAAGTATCTACATGTGACCTCCTCCCTGGGGGACAGACAACAGAAAAGGGGGTGAAAGGAGACACTGGATAGGGCGAGATATGAGAAAATAATAATTTATAAATTATCAAGGGCTCATGAGGGAGAGGGGAGCAGGGAGGGAGGGGGAAAAAGAGGACTTGATGCAAAGGGCTTAAGTGGAAAGCAAATGCTTTGAAAATGATTAGGGCAAAGAATGTACAGATGTGCTTTATACAATTGATGTATGTATATGTATGGATTGTGATCAAGAGTTGTATGAGCCCCTAATAAAATATTTTAAAAAAAAAAGCCATTTTTATCATGTCACTGCTTAAACCAGAGAAGTGGCTGCTTAATATCTGCAGGAGGTTGCAGGCACAAGCGTCCTTCCACATCTAAGGCCCTTCCACGATCGAAGTCCAATGGGCATCCATCTTCATCCTCCTTGTTCTATTTTCTTTGTTCCTCCAACACACTGTCACAACTTGTCACACCAGTTTCCAATCAGTTCCACCAGCCCAGTAGTCACCGTCCAGTCTGAGAATTCTTCTCCCGGTCCCTGACACTCTGTGAATCCCTCTTTCCTTTAATTTTCAAATGCACTTAGAAACATACAGAGAGCCAAGAGCAACTATTTACACACCATCCCATCTGTTTAGGGCTTTAAGTTGTTCATTTGTAGAACACAGAAACATCTCCCATGACCATCTTTGAACAGTCGTGTGCTGTGGCGGTTGCTGTTGTAGGTGCTGGGGAGCTGGTTCTGAGTCGTACGTGGAACCTGATGGTGCTCAGAAGTCCACAGAACGGGAGCCACCCTTGATAAGCATGGTAACAGCGTCTGAGACACTGCACACACGTCACCATAGGATATGTTAGGAAAACATAGGATCTAGATCAAGCTCTCCATTTGACAGAAGAGAATCACAGATATTAAGAACTTGCCTAAAATGAGAAATGGAGTCGAGAGAAAAAGACGTTTTTAACCAGAGGCCCTTGCTCGGAATCCAATATCCTCACACTATTCAAGTCAACATCAGGGGTTAGCCAACACACTGAACTGTGAATTGAAAATGAAAGCACATGTGATTATACAACCCTGTACCTGTAAGTTTTATTACTCAACAAATTTATCTTGTGTACTTGCTCTATACCAAGAACTATGCTAGGTGGTAGAGATTTAGAAAAGAATAAAAAATGGCTCCTGGAGCCCCGGTGGAGTTGTGATGATGCATTGGGCTGCTAACTCCAAGGTCAGCAGTTCAAAACTACCAGCTGCTTGATGAGAGAAAGATGAGGCTTTCTAGCGCTGTTGAGAGTTACAGCCTTAGATTCACAGGGGTAGTTCTCCTCTGTCCTGTGGGTCACTCTGAGGCAGCCTGGACGTGGTGCTAGGAAGAGTTTTGGTTTTGCTCTTGCGGAGCATATCCTTGGTTAGATATTGGAAATTAACATTTTTCAATTAAAATAAAAAGGAAGCAAGAAATTAATAACAAGAGGGAAGTTCGGGTTGAAATACAAAACTGAGAGGGGAATGATGACGATGCTAGGGAAGGAGGAGAAGGTCCCTGCAGTGATAGCCTTCCATCGGGGAGGCAGACGGCTTCTTAGGGACAAGTGGATCTTACACAGAAGAATGGAGAGTCCATACCGAATATTGGTGGATCAGGTAGGTAGATAGATATGGAGTTACTATGAATAAAATAGGAGTTAAATTTTGAAAGTTCATTATAGGCAAAGAGCCTAAGAAGAAAGCTGGTATGCAGATAAAAAAATCTTAGTGATGCACTAAATTAATGACAGTGCAAATGAAGTTTTATTAAACAAGCATTTAGTTTACTTCATGGGTAAACCTTACCACACGGATGTGTGTTTATGTATTTATATAGAAAATAGTTACCCAGCCCTTCGGTTTAGGGAGCCCCTGGCCTGGGGCGCCCCAGGCCTTAGGCTTTGGGAGCCCCAGGCAGGGGCGCCCCAGCCGTTAGGCTTTGGGAGCCCCAGGCCTGGGGCGTCCCAGCCCTTAGGATTTGGGAGCCCCAGGCCTGGGGCGTCCCAGCCCTTAGGATTTGGGAGCCCCAGGCCTGGGGCGTTCCAGCCCTTAGACTTTGGGAGCCCCAGGCCTGGTACGGCCCAGCCCTTAGGCTTAGGGAGCCCCTGGCCTGGGGCGCCCCAGCCCTTAGGCTTTGGGAGCCCCAGACCTGGGGCGCACCCGCCCTTAGGCTTTGTGAGCCCCAGGCCTGGGGTGCCCCTGCCCTTAGGCTTTGGGAGACCCAGGCCTGGGGCACCACAGCCCTTAGTCTTTGGGAGTCCCAGGCCTGGGGAGCCCCAGTCCTTAGGCTTTGGGAGCCCCAGGCCTGGAGCGCCCCAGGCCTTAGGCTTTGGGAGCCCCTGCCTGGTAGGGCCCAGCCCTTAGGCTCAGGGAGCCCCAGGCCTGGTAGGGCCCAGCCCTTAGGCTCAGGGAGCCCCTGGCCTGGGGCGCCCCAGCCCTTAGGCTTTGGGAGGCCCAGGCCAGGGGCACCCAAGCCCTTAGGATTTGAGAGCCCCAGGCCTGGGGCGCCCCAGCCCTTAGGCTTTGGGAGCCCCAGGCCTGGGGTGCCCCAACCGTTAGTCTTAGGGAGCCCCAGGCCTGGGGGGACCCAGCTCTTCGGCTTAGGGAGCCCCAGGCCTGGGGCGTCCCTTCCCTTAGGCCTTGGGAGTCCCATTCCTGGGCGCCCCAGCCCTTAGGCTTTGGGAGCCCCAGGTCTGGGGCGAACCAGCCCTTAGGTTTTGTGAGCCCTAGGCCTGGGGCGCCCCTGCCCTTGGCTTTGGGAGCCCCAGGCCTGGGGTGCCCCAGCCCTTAGGCTTAGGGAGCCCCAGGCCTGGGTCGCCCCAGCCGTTAGGCTTAGGGAGCCTCTGGCCTGGGGCGCCACAACCCTTTTTCTTAGGGAGCACCAGGCCTGGGGCGCCCCAACCCTTAGGCTTTGGGAGCCCCAGGCCTGGGGCGCCCCAGCCCTTAGGCTTTGGGTGCCGCAGGCCTGGGGCGTTCCAGCCCGTAGGCTTTGGGAGCTCAAGGCCTGTGGCGCCCCAGACCTTAGGCTTTGGGAGCCCCAGGCCTGGGGGCACCCAGCCCTTCGGCTTAGGGAGCCCCAGGCCAGGGGGCACCCAGCCCTTCGGCTTAGGGAGCCCCAGGTCTGGGCATCCCAGCCCTTCGGCTTAGGGAGCCACAGGCCTGGGGCGCCCCAGCGCTTATGCTTTGGGAGCCCCAGGCCTGGGGCGCCCCATTCCTTAGGCTTAGGGAGCCCTAGGCCTGGGGACACCCAGCCCTTCGGCATAGGGAGCCCCAGGCCTAGGGCGCTGCAGCCCTTAGGCTTAGGGAGCCCAGGCCTGGTATGGCCCAGCCCTTAGTCTTAGGGAGCCCCAGGCCTTGGGCGCCCCAGCCCTTAGGCTTTTGGAGCACCAGGCTGGGACGCCCCAGACCATAGGTTTTGGGAACCCCAAGCCTGGGGCGCCCAGCCCTTAGGCTTTGGGAGCCCCAGGCTTGGGGCGCCCCAACTCTTAGGCTTTTGGAGCCACAGGCCTGGGGCGCCCCCGCCTTAGGCTTATGGAGCCCCAGGCCTGGGGGGACCCAGCTCTTCGGCTTAGGGAGCCCCAGGCCAGGGGCGTCCCTGCCTTTAGGTTTAGGGAGCCCCAGGTTCGGGGCGCCCCAAACCTTAGGCTTTGGGAGTCCCAGACCTAGGCACCCCAGCCCTTAGGCTTTGGGAGTCCCAGGCCTGGTACGCCCCAGCCCTTAGACTTAGGGAGCACCTGGCCTGGGGCGCCCCAGCCCTTAGGCTTTGGGAGCCCCAGGCCTGGGGCGCTCCAGCCCTTAGGTTTTGGGAGCCATAGGCCTGGGGTGCGCCAGCCCTTAGGCTTTGGGAGCCCCAGGCCTAGGGCACCCGAGCCCTTAGGCTTAGGGAGCCCCAGGCCTGGGGCGCCCCAGCCCCTAGGCTTAGGGAGCCTCTGGCTTGGGGCGGCACAGCCCTTTGTCTTAGGAAGCCCAAGGCTTGGGGCGCCCCGACCCTTAGGCTTTGGGAGCCCCAGACCTGGGGCGTCCCAGCCCTTAGGATTTGGGAGCCCCAGTCCGGGGGCGCCACAGCCGTTAGGCTTTGGCAGCCCAAGCCTGGTGCGACCCAGCCCTTAGGTTTTGGGAGCCAAAGCCTGGGGCGCCCTAGCCCTTAGGCTTTGGGAGCCCCAGGCCTGGGGCGCCCCAGCCCTTAGGCTTTGGAAGCCCCAGGCCTGGGGCACCCCAGCCCTTAGGATTTGGAAGCCCCAGGCCTGGGGCGCCCCAGCCCATATGTTTTGGGAGCCCCAGGCCTGGGGCTCTGAGCCCTTAGGCTTTGAGAGCCCCACGCTTGGGGCGCCCCAGCTCTTAGGCTTAGGGAACCCCTGGCCTGGGGCGCCCAGCTCTTCAGCTTAGGGAGCCCCAGGCCAGGGGCGTCCCAGCCCTTAGGCTTAGGAAGCCCATGGCCAGGGACCCCCAGCCCTTAGGATTTGGGAGCCCCAGGCTGGGACGCCCCAGCCCATAGGTTTTGGGAGCCCCAGGCCTGGGACGCCAAGCCCTTAGGCTTTGGGAGCCCCAGGCCTGGGGCGCCCCAGTCCTTAGGCTTTGGGAGCCCCAGACATGGGGCGTCCCAGCCCTTAGGCGTTGGGAGTCCCAGACCTGGACGCCCCAGCCCTTAGGCTTTGGGAGCCCCAGGCCTGGTACGCCTCAGCCCTTAGACATAGGGAGCCCCTGGCCTGGGGCACCCCAGCCCTTTGGCTTTGGGAGCCACAGGCCTAGGGCGCCTCAGCCTTTCGGCATAGGCAGCCCCAGGCCTGGGGCGCCCCAGCCCATAGGATTTGGGAGCCCCAGACCTGGCCGCCCCAGCCCTTAGGCTTTGGGAGCCCCAGGCCTGGTACGCCCCAGCCCTTAGACTTAGGGAGCCCCAGGCCTGGGGCGCCCAGCCCTTAGGCTTTAGGAGCCCCAGGCTTGGGGCGCCCCAGCTCTTAGGCTTTGGGAGCCACAGGCCTGGGGCCCCCCAGCCCTTAGGCTTAGGGAGCCCCAGGCCTGGTACGCCCCAGCCTTTAGGCTTATGGAGCCCCTCGCCTGGGGCGCCCCAACATTTAGGCTTTGGGAGCCCAACGCCTGGGACGCCCCAGCCCTTAGGTTTTGTAAGCCCTAGGCCTGGGGCGTCCCTGCCCTTAGGCTTTGGGAGCCCCAGGCCTGGGGCGCCCAGCCCTTAGGCTTTGGGAGCCCCAGGCTTGGGGCGCCCCAACTCTTAGGCTTTTGGAGCCACAGGCCTGGGGCGCCCCTGCCTTAGGCTTATGGAGCCCCAAGTTCGGGGCGCCCCAACCCTTAGGCTTTGGGAGTCCCAGACCTAGGCCCCCCAGACCTTAGGCTTTGGGAGTCCCAGGCCTGGTACGCCCCAGCCCTTAGCCTTAGGGAGCACCTGGCCTGGGGCGCCCCAGCCCTTAGGCTTTGGGAGCCCCAGGCCTGGGGCGCCCCAGCCCTTAGGTTTTGGGAGCCATAGGCCTGGGGCGCCTCTGCCCTTAGGCTTTGGGAGCCCCAGGCCTAGGGCACCCCAGTCCTTAGGCTTAGGGAGCCCCAGGCCTGGGGCGCCCCAGCCCCTAGGCTTAGGGAGCCTCTGGCCTGGGGCGGCACAGCCCTTTGTCTTAGGAAGCCCAAGGCCTGGGGCGCCCCGACCCTTAGGCTTTGGGAGCCCCAGACCTGGGGCGTCCCAGCCCTTATGATTTGGGAGCCCCTGCCCGGGGGTGCCCCAGCCGTTAGGCTTTGGCAGCCCAAGCCTGGTGCGTACCAGCCCTTAGGTTTTGGGAGCCAAAGCCTGGGGCACCCTAGCCCTTAGGCTTTGGAAGCCCCAGGCCTGGGGCGCCCCAGCCCTTAGGCTTTGGAAGCCCCAGGCCTGGGGCGCCCCACCCCTTAGGATTTGGTAGCCCCAGGCCTGGGGCGCCAGAGCCCATATGTTTTGGGAGCCCCAGGCCTGGGGCTCCCAGCCCTTAGGCTTTGAGAGCCCCACGCTTGGGGCGCCCCAGCTCTTAGGCTTAGGGAACCCCTGGCCTGGGGCGCCCCAGCCCTTAGGCTTTGGGAGCCCTAGGCCTGGGGTGCCCCAGCCCTTAGGGTTTGAGAGCCCCAGGCCTGGGGCGCCCAAGCCTTTCGGCTTTGGGACCCACAGGGCTGGGGCGCCCCAGCCCTTAGGGTTTGGGAGCCCCAGGCCTGGGGACCCCAGGCCTTCGGATTTGGGAGCCCCAGGCTGGGACGCCCCAGCCCTTAGGCTTTGGGAGCCCCAGGCCTGGGGCGCCCCAGCCCTTAGGATTTGGGAGCCCCAGGCTGGGACGCCCCAGCCCATAGGTTTTGGGAGCCCCAGGCCTGGGACGCCAAGCCCTTAGGCTTTGGGAGCCCCAGGCCTGGGGCGCCCCAGCCCTTAGGCTTTGGGAGCCCCAGACATGGGGCGTCCCAGCCCTTAGGCTTTGGGAGTCCCAGACCTGGGCGCCCCAGCCCTTAGGTTTTGGGAGCCCCAGGCCTGGTACGCCCCAGCCCTTAGACTTAGGGAGCCCCTGGCCTGGGGTACCCCAGCCCTTTGGCTTTGGGAGCCACAGGCCTAGGGCGCCCTAGCCTTTCGTCATAGGGAGCCCCAGGCCTGGGGCGCCCCAACCCTTAGGATTTGGGAGCCCCAGGCTGGGACGCCCCAGCCCATAGGTTTTGGGAGCCCCAGGCCTGGGGCGCCTAGCCCTTATGCTTTAGGAGCCCCAGGCTTGCGGCACCCCAGCTCTTAGGCTTAGGGAACCCCTGGCCTGGGGCGCCCAAGCCCTTAGGCTTTGGGAGCCCCAGGCCTGGGGCGTCCAGCTCTTCGGCTTAGGGCGCCCCAGGCCAGGGGCGTCCCAGCCCTTAGGCTTAGGAAGCCCATGGCCAGGGACCCACCAGCCCTTAGGATTTGGGAGCCCCAGGCTGGGACGCCCCAGCCCATAGGTTTTGGGAGCCCCAGGCCTGGGACGCCAAGCCCTTAGGCTTTGGGAGCCCCAGCCCTTAGGCTTTGGGAGCCCCAGACATGGGGCGTCCCAGCCCTTAGGCTTTGGGAGTCCCAGACCTGGGCGCCCCAGCCCTTAGGCTTTGAGAGCCCCAGGCCTGGTACGCCCCAGCCCTTAGACTTAGGGAGTCCCTGGCCTGGGGCACCCCAGCCCTTTGCCTTTGGGAGCCACAGGCCTAGGGCGCCTCAGCCTTTCGGCATAGGGAGCCCCAGGCCTGGGGCGCCACAGCCCTTAGGATTTGGGAGCCCCAGGCTGGGACGCCCGATCCCATAGGTTTTCGGAGCCCCAGGCCTGGGGCGCCAGGCCTTAGGCTTTAGGAGCCCCAGGCTTGTGGCGCCCCAGCTCTTAGGCTTTGGGAGCCACAGGCCTGGGGCCCCCAGCTCTTAGGCTTAGGGAGCACCAGGCCTGGGGGGACACAGCTCTTCGGCTTAGGGAGCCCCAGGCCTGGGGCGTCCCTGCCCTTAGGCTTTGGGAGTCCTAGACCTGGGCGCCCCAGCCCTTATGCTTTGGGAGTCCCAGGCCTGGTACGCCCCAGCCCTTAGGCTTATGGAGCCCCTAACCTGGGGCGCCCCAACCCTTAGGCTTTGGGAGCCCCACGCCTGGGACGCCCCAGCCCTTAGGTTTTGTAAGCCCTAGGCCTGGGGCGTCCCTGCCCTTAGGCTTTGGGAGCCCCAGGCCTGGGGGGCCCAGCCCTTAGGCGCTAGGAGCCCCAGGCTTGGGGCGCCCCAGCTCTTAGGCTTTGGGAGCCACAGGCCTGGGGCCCCCCAGCCCTTAGGCTTAGGGAGCACCAGGCCTGGGGGACAAAGCTCTTCGGCTTAGGGAGCCCCAGGTCTGGGGCGTCCCTGCCCTTAGGCTTTGGAAGTCCTAGACCTGGGCGCCCCAGCACTTAGGCTTTGGGAGCCCTAGGCCTGGTATGCCCCAGCCCTTAGGATTTGTGAGCACTAGGCCTGGGGCGTCCCTGCCCTTAGGCTTTGGGAGCCCAAGGCCTGGGGTACCCCAGCCCTTAGGCTTAGGGAGCCCAAGAACGGGGTCGCCCCAGCCCTTAGACTTTGGGACCCCCAGGCCCGGGGCGCCCCAGCGCTTAGGCTTTGGGATGCCCAGGCCTGGGGCGCCCCAGCCCTTTGGATTAGGGAGCCCCAGGCCTCGGGGCACCCAGCCCTTAGGCTTATGGAGCCCCAGGCCTGAGGCGTCCCAGCCCTTAGGCTTAGGGAGCCCCAGGCCTGGTACACCCCAGCCCTTAGGCGTAGGGAGCCCCTGGTATGGGGCGCCCCAGCCCTTAGGCTTTGGGTGCCCTAGGCCTGGGGTGCCCCAGCCCTTAGGGTTTGGGAGCCCCAGGCCGGGGGCGCCCAAGCCTTTCGGCTTTGGGACCCACAGGGCTGGGGCGCCCCAGCCCTTAGGGTTTGGGAGACCCAGGCCTGGGGACCCCAGGCCTTAGGATTTGGGAGCCCCAGTCTGGGACGCCCCAGCCCTTAGGCTTTGGGAGCCCCAGGCCTGGGGCGCCCCAGCCCTTAGGATTTGGGAGCCCCAGGCTGGGACGCCCCAGCCCATAGGTTTTGGGAGCCCCAGGCCTGGGATTCCAAGCCCTTAGGCTTTGGGAGCCCCAGGCCTGGGGCGCCCCAGCCCTTAGGCTTTGGGAGCCGCAGACATGGGGCGTCCCAGCCCTTAGGCTTTGGGAGTCCCAGACCTGGGCGCCCCAGCCCTTAGGTTTTGGGAGCCCCAGGCCTGGTACACCCCAGCCCTTAGACTTAGGGAGCCCCTGGCCTGGAGCACCCCAGCCCTTTGGCTTTGGGAGCCACAGGCCTAGGGCGCCCCAGCCTTTCGGCATAGGGAGCCCCAGGCCTGGGGCGCCCCAACCCTTAGGATTTGGGAGCCCCAGGCTGGGACGCCCCAGCCCATAGGTTTTGGGAGCCCCAGGCCTGGGGCGCCCAGCCCTCATGCTTTAGGAGCCCCAGCCTTGGGGCACCCGAGCTATTAGGCTTTGGGAGCCACAGGCCTGGGGCCCCCCAGCCCTTAGGCTTAGGGAGCACCACGCCTGGGGGGCCACAGCTCTTCGGCTTAGGGAGCCCCAGGCCTGGGGCGTCCCTGCTGTTAGGCTTTGGGAGTCCTAGGCCTGGGGCGTCCCTGCCCTTAGGCTTTGGGAGCCCCAGGCCTGGGGCGCCCAGCCCTTAGGCTTTAGGAGCCCCAGGCTTGGGGCGCCCCAGCTCTTAGGCTTTGTGAGCCCTAGGCCTGGGGCGCCCCTGCCCTTGGCTTTGGGAGCCCCAGGCCTGGGGTCACCCAGCCTTTCGGAGAACCAGGCCTGGGGCGCCCCAGCCCTTAAGCTTAGGGAGCCCATTGCCTGAAACGCCCCAGCCCTTCGGATTAGGGCGCGACAGGACTAGGTTGCCCTAGCCCGTAGGTTTTGGGAGCCCCAGGCCATGGGCACCCCAACCCTTAGGTTTGGTAGTCCCAGGCCTGGTACGCCCCAGCCCTTAGGTTTAGGGAGCCCGTGGCCTGGGGCGCCCCAGCCCTTAGGCTTTGTGAGTCCCAGTCCTGGTACGCCCCAGCCCTTAGGTTTAGGGAGCCCCTGGCCTGGGGCGCCCCAGCCCTTAGGCTTTGGGAGCCCCAGGCCAGGGGCGCCCCAGCCCTTAGGCTTCGGGAGCCCAAAGCCTGCGACGCCCCAGCCTTTAGGCTTTGGGGGCCCCAGGGCTGGGGCGCCCCAGCCCTTAGGCTTACGGAGCCCCAGGCCTGGGACGCCCCAGTCCTTCGGCTTAGGGAGCCCCAGGCCTGGGGTGCCCCAGCCCTTAGGTTTAGGGAGCCCCTGGCCTGGGGCGCCTCAGCCCTTAGGCTTTGGGAGCCCCATCGGGGCGCCCCAGCCCTTAGCCTTTGGGAGCCCCAGACCTGTTGCGCCCCAGCGCTTAGGCTTTGGGAGCCCCACGCTTGTGGCGCCCCAGCCCTTAGGCTTAGGGAGCCCCAGGCCTGGGGGTACCCAGCTCTTCGGCTTAGGGAGCCCCAGGCCTGAGTCGTCCCTGCCCTTAGGCTTAGGGAGCCCATGGCCTGGGACGCCCCAGCCCTTCAGCTTAGGGCGCGACAGTCCTAGGGTGCCCCAGCCCTTCGGCATAGGGAGCTCCAGGCCTGGTACGCCCCAGCCCTTAGGCTTAGGGAGCCCCAGTCCTGGCGCGCCCCAGCCCTTAGGCTTTGGGAGCCCAAGCCTGGGGCACCCAAGCCCTTAGGCTTTGGGAGGCCCAGGTCTGAGGTGCCCCAGCCCTTAGACTGGGAGCCCTAACACTGGGGCACCCCAGCCCTTAGGTTTTGGGAGCCCTAGCCCTAGGCGTCCCAGCACTTAGGCTTTGCAAGTCCCAGGCCTGGGGCGCCCCAGCCCTTAGGCTTCGGTAGCCCCAGCCCTGGGGCACCGCAGCTCATAGGCTTTGGGAGCCCCAGTCTTGGGGCGCCCCAGCCCTTAGGCTTTGGGAGCCCCAGGCCTGGTGCGCCCTGCCCTTAGGCTTAGGGAGCCCCAGGCCTGGGGCGGCCCAACCCTTAGGCTTAGGGAGCCCCAGCCCTGGGCGCCCCAGCTTTAGGCTTAGGGAGCCCCAGGCCAGGGGCACCCCAGCCCTTGGGCTTTGGGAGCTCCAGACCTGGGGCACTCCAGCCTTTTGGCTTAGGGAGCCCCAGGACTGGGAAGCACCAGCCCTTAGGCTTTGGGAGCCCCAGGCCTGTGGCGCCCCAGCCCTTAGGCTTAGGGAGCCCCAGGTCTTGGGCGCTCCAGGCCTAGGCTTAGGGAGCCCCAGGTTGGGGCGCTACAGCCTTTAGGCTTAAGGAGGCCAAGGCTTGGGGCGCCGCAGCCCTTAGGATTTGGGAGTTCCCACCCTGGGGCACCCCAGCCCTTAGGCTTAGGGAGCCCCACGCCTTGGGCGCCCCAGCCCTTAGGCTTAGGGAGCCTCTGGCCTGGGGTGCCACAGCCGTTAGGATTTGGGAGCCCCAGGCCTGGGGCGCCCCAGCCATTAGGCTTTAGGTGCCCCAGGCTTTGGGCGCCCCAACCCTTAGGCTTTGGGAGCTTCAGGCCTGTGGCGCCCCAGCCCTTAGGCTTAGGGAGCCCCAGGCCTGGGGTCACCTAGCCCTTAGGTTTAGGGAGCCTATGGCCTGGGACGCGCCAGCCCTTCGGCTTAGGGCGCGACAGGCCTAGGGCGCCCCAGCCCTTAGGCTTTGGGAGTCCCAGGCCTGGGACGCCCCAGCCCTTCCGCTTAAGGCGCGAGAGGCCTAGGTTGCCCGAACCATTAGATTTTGGAGACCCAAGCCTGTGGCACCCCAGCCCTTAGGTTTGGGAGTCCCAGGCCTGGTACGCCCCAGCCCTTAGGTTTAGGGAGCCCCTGGCCTGGGGCACTCCAGCCCTTAGGCTTTGGGAGCCCCAGGCCTGGGGCGCCCCAGCCTTAACTTTGGGAGCCCCAGGCCTGGGGCGCCCCAGCCCTTAGGCTTTGGGAGCCCCAGGCCCCGGGCGCCCCAGCCATTAGGCTTGGGAAGCCCAAGGCCTGCGACGCCCCAGCCCTTTGGCTTTGGGGGCTCAAGGGCTGGGGCGCCCCATACCTTAGGCTTACGGAGCCCCAGGCCTGGGGCGCCCCAGCCCTTAGGCTTTGGGGGCCCCAGTCCAGGGGCGCCCCAGTCCTTAGGCTTCGGGAGCCGAAGGCCTGTGACGCCCCAGCCCTTCGGCTTAGGGAGCCCCAGGCCTGTGGCGCCCAGCCCTTAGGCTTTGGGAGCCCCAGACCTGGAACGCCCCAGCCCTTAGGCTTAGGGAGCCCCAGGCCTGGCGCGCCCCAGCCCTTAGGCTTTGGGAGCCCAAGTCTGGGGTGCCCAAGCCCTTAGGCTTTGGGAGGCCCAGGTCTGCGGCGCCCCAACCCTTAGACTGGGAGCCCTAGCCCTGGGGCACCCCAGCCCTTAGGCTTTGGGAGCCCAAGCCCTGGGCGCCCCAGCACTTAGGCTTTGGAAGTCTCAGGCCTGGGGCGCCCCAGCCCTTAGGCTTAGGTAGCCCCAGGCAGGGGGCGCCCCAGCCCTTAGGCTTTGGAAGGCCCAGGTCTGCGGCGCTCCGGCCCTTAGGCTTTGGGAGCCCGAGGCCTGGGGCGCCCTGCCCTTAGGCTTAGGAAGCCCCAGGCCTGGGGCGGCCCAACCCTTAGGCTTAGGGTGCCCCAGCCCTGGGCGCCCCAGCTCTTAGGCTTAGGGAGCCACAGGCCTGGGGCGCACCAGCCCTTGGGCTTTGGGAGCTCCAGACCTGGGGCACTCCAGTCTTTTGGCTTGGGGAGTCCCAGGACTGGGAAGCACCAGCCCTTAGGCTTTGGGAGCCCCAGGCCTGGGAGCACCCAGCCCTTAGGCTTAGGGATCCCATGGCCTGGGACGCGCCAGCCCTTAGGCTTTGGGAGTCCCAGGCCTGCGACGCCCCAGCCCTTAGGCTTTGGGAGCCCCAAGCCTCAAGCGCCCCAGTCCTTAGGCTTAGGGATCCCCAGGCTGGGGCGCCATAGCCCTTAGGCTTTGAGAGCCGAAGCCTGGGGCGCACAAGTCCTTAGGCTTTGGGAGCCCAATCCTGAAGCGCCCCAGCCCTTAGGCTTAAGGAGCCCCAGGCTGTGGCGCCACAGCCATTAGGCTTTGGGCGCCCCAGGCCTAGGGCGCCCAAGCCCTTCGGCATAGGGAGTACCAGGACTGGGGCGCCCCAGCCCTTAGGCTTTTGGAGCACCTGGCCGGGGCGCCCCAGCCCTTAGACTTTGGGAGCTCCAGGCCTGGGGCTCCCCAGCCCTTAGGTTTTGGGAGCCCAAGCCTGGGGCGCCGAAGCCTTTAGGCTTTGGGAGCCCAAACCTGGGGCGCACCAGCCCTTAGACTTTGGGAGTCCCAGGCCTGGTACGCCCCAGCCATTAGGTTTAGGGAGTCCCTGGCCTGGGGCACCCCAGCCCTTAGGCTTTGGGAGCCCCAGGCCTGGGGCGCTCCAGCCCTTACCTTTGGGAGCCCCAGGCCTGGGGCGCCCCAGCCCTTATGCTTTGGGAACCCCAGGCCAGGGACGCCCCAGCCCTTAGGCTTGGGAAGCCCAAGGCCTGCGACGCCCCAGCCCTTTGGCTTTGGGGGCTCAAGGCCTGTGACGCCCCAGCCCTTCGGCTTAGGGAGCCCCTGGCCTGGGGCGCCTCACCCCTTAGGCTTTGGGAGCCCCATCAGGGCGCCCCAGCCCTTAGGCTTCGGGAGCTCAAGGCCTGTGACGCCCCAGTCCTTCGGCTTAGGGAGCCCCTGGCCTGGGGCGCCTCACCCCTTAGGCTTTGGGAGCCCCATCAGGGCGCCCCAGCCCTTAGGCTTTGGGAGCCCCAGGCCTGTGGTGCCCCAGCCCTTAGGCTTAGGGAGCCCCAGGCCTGGGGGGACCCAGCTCTTCGGCTTAGGGACCCCAGGCCTGAGTCGTCCCTGCCCTTAGGCTTAGAGATCCCATGGCCTGGGACGCCCCAGCCCTTCGGCTTAGGGCGGGACAGTCCTAGGGCGCCCCAGCCCTTAGGATTTGGGAGCCCCATGCTGGGACGCCCCAGCCCATAGGTTTTGTGAGCCCCAGTCCTGTGGCGCCCAGCCCTTAGGCTTTGGGAGCCACAGGCCTGGGGCGCCCCAGCCCTTAGGCTTAGGGAGCCCCAGGCCTGGGGGGACCCAGCTCTTCGGATTAGGGAGCCCCAGGCCTGGGGTGTCCCAGCCCTTAAGCTTAGGGAGCCCCAGGCCTGGGGCGCCCCAGCCATTAGGTTTTGAGTTTCCCAAACCTGGGGCGCCCCAACCCTTAGGTTTTGGGAGCCCCAGACCTGGAACGCCCCAGCCCTTAGGCTTAGGGAGCCCCAGGCCTGGCGCGCCCCAACCCTTAGGCTTTGGGAGCCAAAGCCTGGGGTGCCCAAGCCCTTGGGCTTTGGGAGGCCCAGGTCTGCGGCGCCCCAGCCCTTAGACTGGGAGCCCTAGCCCTGGGGCACCCCAGCCCTTAGGCTTTGGGAGCCCAAGCCCTGGGCGCCCCAGCACTTAGGCTTTGGAAGTCCCAGGCCTTGGGCGCCCCAGCCCTTAGGCTTTGGAAGGCCCAGGTCTGCGGCGCCCCGGCCCTTAGGCTTTGGGAGCCCGAGGCCTGGGGCGCCCTGCCCTTAGGCTTAGGAAGCCCCAGGCCTGGGGCGGCTCAACCCTTAGGCTTAGGGAGCCCCAGCCCTGGGCGCTCCAGCTCTTAGGCTTAGGGAGCCACAGGCCTGGGGCGCACCTGCCCTTGGGCTTTGGGAGCTCCAAACCTGGGGCACTCCAGTCTTTTGGCTTGGGGAGCCCCAGGACTGGGAAGCACCAGCCCTTAGGCTTTGGGAGCCCCAGGCCTGGGAGCACCCAGCCCTTAGGCTTAGGGAGCCCTTGGACCGGGACGCGCCAGCCCTTCGGCTTAGGGCGCGACAGGCCTAGGGCGCCCCAGCCCTTAGGCTTTGGGAGTCCCAGGCCTGGGACGCCCCAGCCCTTCCGCTTAAGGCGCGACAGGCCTAGGTTGCCCGAGCCCTTAGGTTTTGGGAGCCCCAGGCCTGTGGCACCCCAGCCCTTAGGTTTGGGAGTCCCAGGCCTGGTACGCCCCAGCCCTTAGGTTTAGGGAGCCCCTGGCCTGGGGCACCCCAGCCCTTAGGCTTTGGGAGCCCCAGGCCTGGGGCGCCCCAGCCCTTAGCTTTGGGGGCCTCAGGCCTTGGGCGCCCCAGCCCTTAGGCTTTGGGAGCCCCAGGCCAGGGGCGCCCCAGCCCTTAGGCTTGGGAAGCCCAAAGCCAGCGACGCCCCAGCCCTTAGGCTTTGGGGGCCCAAGGGCTGGGGCGCCCCATCCCTTAGGCTTACGGAGCCCCAGGCCTAGGGCGCCCCAGCCCTTAGGCTTTGGGAGCCCCAGGCCAGGGGCGCCCCAGCCCTTAGGCTTAGGGAGCCCAAGGCCTGTGACGCCCCAGCCCTTCGGCTTAGGGAGCCCCTGGCCTGGGGCGCCTCACCCCTTAGGCTTTGGGAGCCCCATCGGGGCGCCCCAGCCCTTAGGCTTAGGGAGCCCCAGGCCTGAGTCGTCCCTGCCCTTAGGCTTAGGCATCCCATGGCCTGGGACGCCCCAGCCCTTCGGCTTAGGGCGCGAAAGTCCTAGGGCGCCCCTGCCCTTAGGATTTGGGAGCCCCATGCTGGGACGCCCCAGCCCATAGGTTTTGGGAGCCCCAGGCCTGTGGCGCCCCAGCCCTTCGGCTTAGGGCGCGAAAGTCCTAGGGCGCCCCTGCCCTTAGGATTTGGGAGCCCCATGCTGGGACGCCCCAGCCCATAGGTTTTGGGAGCCCCAGGCCTGTGGCGCCCCAGCCCTTAGGCTTAGGGAGCCCCAGGCCTGGGGGGACCCAGCTCTTCGGCTTAAGGAGCCCCAGGCCTGAGTCGTCCCTGCCCTTAGGCTTAGGGATGCCATGGACTGGGACGCCCCAGCCCTTCGGCTTAGGGCGCGACAGTCCTAGGGCGCCCCAGCCCTTCGGCTTAGGTAGCCCCAGGCAGGGGGCGCATAAGCCCTTAGGCTTTGGGAGCCCCAGTCTAGGGGTTCCCCAGCCCTTAGGCTTTGGAAGGCCCAGGTCGGCGGCGCCCCGGCCCTTAGGCTTTGGGAGCCCCAGGCCTGGGGCGCCCTGCCCTTACGCTTAGGAAGCCCCAGGCCTGGGGCGGCCTAACTCTTAGGCTTAGGGAGCCCCAGCCCTGGGCGCCCTAGCTCTTAGGCTTAGGGAGCCCCAGGCCTGGGGCGCCCCAGCCCTTGGGCTTTGGGAGCTCCAGACCTGGGGCACTCCAGTCTTTTGGCTTAGGGAGCCCCAGGACTGGGAAGCACCAGCCATTAGGCTTAGGGAACCCCCGGTCCTGGGCGCCCCAACCCTAGGCTTAGGGAGCCCCAGGTTGGGGCGCTACAGCCTTTAGGCTTAAGGAGGCCCAGGCTTGGGGCGCCGCAGCCCTTAGGATTTCGGAGCTCCAACCCTGGGGAACCCCAGCCCTTAGGCTTAGGGATCCCCATGCCTTGGGCGCCCCAGTCCTTAGGCTTAGGGAGCCTCTGGCCTGGGGTGCCAGAGCCCTTAGGATTTGGGAGCCCCAGGCCTGGGGCGCCCCAGCCTTTAGGCTTTAGGTGCCCCAGGCTTGGGGCGCCCCAACCCTTAGGCTTTGGGAGCTTCAGGCCTGTGGCGCCCCAGCCCTTAGGCTTTGGGAGCCCCAGGCCTGGGGCGCCCCAGCCCTTAGGCTTTGGGAGCCCCTGGCCTGGGGACCCCCAGCCCTTAGGCTTTGGGAGCCCCAGGCCTGGGGGCACCCAGCCCTTAGGCTTAGGGAGCCCATGGCCTGGGACGCACCAGCCCTTCGGCTTAGGACGCGACAGGCCTAGGGCGCCCCAGCCCTTAGGCTTTGGGAGTCTCAGGCCTGGGGAGCCCCAGCCCTTAGGTTTTGGGAGCCCATGGCCTGGTATACCGCAGCCCTTAGGATTAGGGAGCCCCTGGCCTGGGGCGCCCCAGCACTTAGGCTTTGGGAGCCCCAGGCCTGGGACGCACCCGCCCTTAGGCTTTGGGAGCCCCAGGCCCGGTGCGCCCCAGCACTTAGGCTTAGGGAGCCCAAGGCCTGCGACGCCCCAGCCCTTCGGCTTAGGGAGCACCAGGCCTGGGGCACCCCAGCTCTTAGGTTTAGGGAGCCCCTGGCCTGGGGCGCCCCAGTCCTTAGGCTTTGGGAGCCCCAGGCCTGGGGCGTCCCAGCCCTTAGGCTTAGGGGGCCCGAGGCCTGGGGCTCCCCAGCCCTTAGGCTTAGGGATCCCATACCCTGGGACGCCCCAGCCCTTCGGCTTAGAGCGGGACAGGACTAGGGCGCCCCAGCCCTTAGGCTTTGGGAGCCCCAGGCTTGGGGCACCCCAGCCCTTAGGCTTCGGGAGTCCCAGGCCTGGGGCGCCCCAGCCCTTAGGCTTTGGGTGCCCCAGGCCTGGGGCGCCCCTACCCTTAGATTTTGGTAGCCCCAGTCCTGGGGCATCCCCGCCCTTAGTATTTGCGAGCCCCAGGCCTGAGGCGCCCCAGCACTTAGGTTTATGGAGCCCAATCCTGCGATGCCCCAGCCCTTAGGTTTTGGGAGCCCCAGGCTTGGGGCACCCCAGCCCTTAGGCTTCGGGAGTCCCAGGCCTGGGGCGCCCCAGCCCTTAGGCTTTGGGTGCCCCAGGCCTGGGGCGCCCCAGCCCTTAGGCTTTGGGTGCCCCAGGCCTGGGGCGCCCCTGCCCTTAGATTTTGGTAGCCCCAGGCCGGTGCGCCCCAGCCCTTAAGCTTGGGAGCCCCATGCCGGTGCGCTCCAGCCCTTACGCTTTTGGAGCCTCAGGCCTGGGGCGCCACAGCCCTTAGGATTTGGGAGCCCCAGGCTGGGACGCCCCAGCCCATAGGTTTTGGGAGCCCCAGGCCTGTGGCGCCCAGCCCTTAGGCTTTGGAAGCCACAGTCCTGGGGCGCCCCAGCCCTTAGGCTTAGGGAGCCCCAGGCCTGGGGGGACCTAGCTCTTCGGCTTAGGGATCCCCAGGCCTGGGGCGTCCCAGCCCTTAAGCTTAGGGAGCCCCAGGCCTGGGGCGCCCCAGCCGTTAGGTTTTGGGTTTCCCAAACCTGGGGCGCCCCAACCCTTAGGTTTTGGGAGCCCCAGACCTGGAATGCCCCAGACCTTAGGCTTAGGGAGCCCCTTGCCTGGGGCGCCCCAGCCCTTAGGCTTTGGGAGCCCCAATCCTTGGGTGCCCCAGCCCTTAGGCGTTGGGAGCCCCTGGCCTGGGACTCCCCAGCCCTTAGGCTTAGGGAGCCCAAGGACTGCGACGCCCGAGCCCTTAGGCTTTGGGAGCCCCAACCTCAAGCGCCCCAGCCCTTAGGCTTAGGGATCCCCAGGCTGGGGCGCCATAGCCCTTAGGCTTTGGGAGCCGAAGCCTCGGGCGCACAAGTCCTTAGGCTTTGGGAGCCCAATCCTGAAGAGCCCCAGCCCTTAGGCTTAAGGAGCCCCAGGCTGTGGCGCCACAGCCATTAGTCTTTGGGCGCCCCAGGCCTAGGGCGTCCGAGACCTTCGGCATAGGGAGTACCAGGACTGGGGCGCCCCAGCCCTTAGACTTTTGCTGCACCTGGCCGGGGCGCCCCAGCCCTTAGACTTTGGGAGCTCCAGGCCTGGGGCGCCCCAGCCCTTAGGCTTTGGGAGCCCCAGCCTGGGGCCCCCCAGCCCTTAGTCTTAGGGAGCCTGAGGCCTGGGGTGCCCCAACCCTTAGATTTAGGCAGCCTCTGGCCTGGGACGCCACAGCCCTTTGTCTTAGGGAGCCCCAGGCATGGGGCCACCCAGCCCTTAGGCTTTGGGTGCAGCAGGCCTGGGGCGCCCCAGCCCTTAGGCTTTGGGTGCTCCAGGCCTGGGGCGCCCCAGCCCTTAGGCTGTGGGAGCTCCAGGCCTGTGGTGCCCCAGCCCTGAGTCTTTGGGAGCCCCAGGCCTGGGGGCACCCAGCCCTAAGGCATAGGGAGCCCATGGCCTGTGACGCTCCAACCCTTAAGCTTTGGGAGCCCCAGGCCTGGGGCGCCCCAGCGTTTAGGCTTACGGAGTCCCAGGCCTGGGGCGTCCCAGCCCTTAGGTTTAGGGAGCCCCTGGCCTTGGGCGCCTCAGCCCTTAGGCTTTGGGAGCCCCAGCCGGGGCGCCACAGCCCTTAGGCTGTGGGAGCCCCAGGCCTGGGCCGCTTCAGCGCTTAGGCTTTGGGAGCCCCACGCCTGGGGTGCCCCAGCCCTTAGGCTTAGGGAGCCCCAGGCCTGGGGGCGCCCAGCCTTTCAGAGCCCCAGGCCTGGGGCTTCTCAGCCCTTAGGCATAGGGAGCCCCAGGCCTGGGGCGCCTCAGCGCTTGGGCTTTGGGAGCCCCACGCCTGGGGCGCCCCAGCCCTTAGGCTTAGGGAGCCCCAGGCCTGGGGGCACCCAGCCTTTCAGAGCCCCAGGCCTGGGGCTTCTCAGTCCTTACGCATAGGGAGCACCAGGCCTGGGGCGCCCCAGCCCTTAGGCTTAGGGCGTCCATGGCCTGCAAAGCCCCAGCCCTTTGGCTTAGGGCGCAACAGGCCTAGGGCGCCCACGCCCTTAGGATTTGGGAGCCCCAGGCCTGGGGCGCCCCAGCCCTTCGGCTTAGGGATCTCAAGGCCTGCGTCGCCCCAGCCCTTAGGCTTCGGGAGCCCAAGGCCTGCGACGCCCCAGCCCTTAGGCTTTGGGAGCCTCAGGCCTGGGCGCCCCAGCCTTAGGCTTACGGAGCCCCAGACCTGGGGCGCCACAGCCCTTAGGCTTTCGGCGCCCCAGGCCTAAGGCGCCCCAGCCCTTCGGCTTAGGGAGCCCCAGGCCTGGGGCCTCCCAGCCCTAAGGCTTTGCGAGCCCCAGCCGGGGCGCCACAGCCCTTAGGCTTTGGGAGCCCCAGGCCTGGGGCACCCCAGCTCTTAGGCTTTGGGAGAGCCAGGCATGGGGCGCCCCAGTCCTTAGTTTTAGGGAGCCCCAGTCTTGGGGTGCTCAGCACATAGGCTTGGGGAGGCCCAGGTCTGCGGCGTCCCAGCCTTTAGGCTTTGGGAGCCCCAGGCCTGGGGCGCCCTGCCCTTATGCTTTGGGAGCCCCAGGCCTGGGGCGGCCCCGCCCTTAGGCATAGGGAGCCCCAGGCCTGGGGCGCCCCAGCCCTTAGGCTTAGGGAGCCTCTGGGCTGGGGCGCTACAACCCTTTGTCTTAGGGAGCCCCAGGACTGGGGCACCCCAGCCCTTAGGCTTTTGGAGCCCCAGGCCTGGGGCGCCCCAGCCCTTATGCTTTGGGTGCCCCTGGCCTGGGGCGCCCCAGCCCTTAGGCTTTGGGAGCCCCAGGCCTGGGGGCACCCTGCCCTTAGGGTTAGGGAGTCCATGGCCTGGGACGCCCCAGCCCTTCGGCTTAGGTCGCGACAGGCCTAGGGCGACCCAGCCCTTAGGCTTTGGGAGCCCCAGGCCTGGGGCACTCCTGCCCTTAGGTTTTGGGAGTCCCAGGCCTGGGGCGCCACCGCCCTTAGGATTTGGGGGCCCCAGCCCAGTTGCGCCCCAGCCCTTAGGCTTAGGGAGCCCAAGGCCTGCGATGCCCCAGCCCTTAGGCTTTGCGAGCCCCAGCCGGGGCGCCACAGCCCTTAGGCTTTGGGAGCCCCAGGCCTGAGGCGCCCCAGCGCTTAGGCTTTGGGAGCCCCACACCTGGGGCGCCCCAGCCCTTAGGCTTTGGGAGCCCCAGGCCTGGGGTCACCCAGCCTTTCGGAGAACCAGGCCTGGGGCGCCCCAGCCCTTAGGCTTTTGGAGCCCCAGGCATGGGGCTCCCCAGCACTTAGGCTTTGGGAGCCCCAGTCTTGGGGCGCCCCAGCCCTTAGGCTTTGGTAGCCCCAGGCCTGGGGCGCCCTGCCCTTAGGCTTAGGGAGCCCCAGGCCTGGGGCGGCCCAACCCTTAGGCTTAGGGAGCCCCAGCCCTGGGCGCCCCAGCTTTAGGCTTAGGGAGCCCCAGGCCAGGGGCACCCCAGCCCTTGGGCTTTGGGAGCTCCAGACCTGGGGCACCCCAGCCTTTTGGCTTAGGGAGCCCCAGGACCTGGAAGCACCAGCCCTTAGACTTTGGGAGCCCCAGGCCTGTGGCGCCCCAGCCCTTAGGCTTAGGGAGCCTCAGGTCTTGGGCGCCCCAGGCGTAGGCTTAGGGAGCCCCAGCTTGGGGCGCTACAGCCTTTAGGCCTTAGGAAGCCAAGGCTTGGGGCGCCGCAGCCCTTAGGATTTGGGAGCTCCAACCCTGGGGCACCCCAGCGCTTAGGCTTAGGGAGCCCCACGCCTTGGGCGCCCCAGCCCTTAGGCTTAGGGAGCCTCTGTCCTGGGGCGCCACAGCCCTTACGATTTGGGAGCCCCAGGCTTGGGGCGCCTCAACCCTTAGGCTTTGGGAGCTTCAGGCCTGTGGCGCCCCAGCCCTTACGATTTGGGAGCCCCAGGACTGGGGGCACCCAGCCCTTATGCTTAGGGAGCCCATGGCCTGGGACGCCCCAGCCCTTCGGCTTAGGGCGCGACAGGCCTAGGGCGGCCCAGCCCTTAGGCTTTGGGAATCCCAGGCCTGGGGAGCCCCAGCCCTTAGGTTTTGGGAACCCATGGCCTGGTATACCCCAGCCCTTAGGCTTAGGGAGCCCCTGGCCTGGGGCGCCCCAGCCCTTAGGCTTTGGGAGCCCCAGGCCTGGGACGCCCCCACCCTTAGGCTTTGGGAGCCCCAGGCCTGTGGTGCCCAGACCTTATGCTTTGATAGCCCCAGGCTTGGGACGCCCCAGGTCTTAGGCTTTGGGAGCCCCAGGCCTGGGGCGCCACAGCCCTTAGGCTTAGGGAGCCCATGGCCTGGGACGCCCCAGCCCTTCGGCTTTGGGCCCGACAGGCCTATGGCGTCCAAGCCCTTCGTGTTAGGGAGCCCCAGGCCTGGGGCACCCCAGCCCTTAGGCTTTGAGGGTCCTAGACCTGGGGCGCCCCATCCCTTAGGTTTTGGGAGCCCCAGGCCTGCTACGCCCCAGCCCTTAGGCTTAGGGAGCCCCAGGCCTGGGGCGCCCCAGCCCTTAGGCTTTGGGAGCCCAAGCCTGGGGCGCCCCAGCCCTTAGGCTTAGGGAGCCCCAGGCCTTGGCGCCCAAGCCCTTAGATTTTGGGAGCCCCAGGCCTAGGCGCCGCAGCCCTTAGGCCTTGGGAGCCCAAGCCTGGGATGCCCCAGCCCTTAGGCTTTGGGAGGCCAAGCCTGGGATGCCCCATCCCTTAGGTTTGGGAGCACAAGCCTGGGGCGCCCCAGCACGTAGGCTTTGGGAGTCCCAGGCCTGGGGCGCCCCAGCCCTTAGGCTTAGGTAGCCCCAGCCCTGGGGCACCCCAGCTCTTAGGCTTTGGGAGAGCCAGGCATGGGGCGCCCCAGTCCTTAGTTTTAGGGAGCCCCAGTCTTGGGGTGCTCAGCACATAGGCTTGGGGAGGCCCAGGTCTGCGGCGTCCCAGCCTTTAGGCTTTGGGAGCCCCAGGCCTGGGGCGCCCTGCCCTTATGCTTTGGGAGCCCCAGGCCTGGGGCGGCCCCGCCCTTAGGCATAGGGAGCCCCAGGCCTGGGGCGCCCCAGCCCTTAGGCTTAGGGAGCCTCTGGGCTGGGGCGCTACAACCCTTTGTCTTAGGGAGCCCCAGGACTGGGGCACCCCAGCCCTTAGGCTTTTGGAGCCCCAGGCCTGGGGCGCCCCAGCCCTTATGCTTTGGGTGCCCCTGGCCTGGGGCGCCCCAGCCCTTAGGCTTTGGGAGCCCCAGGCCTGGGGGCACCCTGCCCTTAGGGTTAGGGAGTCCATGGCCTGGGACGCCCCAGCCCTTCGGCTTAGGTCGCGACAGGCCTAGGGCGACCCAGCCCTTAGGCTGTGGGAGCTCCAGGCCTGTGGTGCCCCAGCCCTGAGTCTTTGGGAGCCCCAGGCCTGGGGGCACCCAGCCCTAAGGCATAGGGAGCCCATGGCCTGTGACGCTCCAACCCTTAAGCTTTGGGAGCCCCAGGCCTGGGGCGCCCCAGCGTTTAGGCTTACGGAGTCCCAGGCCTGGGGCGCCCCAGCCCTTAGGTTTAGGGAGCTCCTGGCCTTGGGCGCCTCAGCCCTTAGGCTTTGGGAGCCCCAGCCGGGGCGCCACAGCCCTTAGGCTGTGGGAGCCCCAGGCCTGGGCCGCTTCAGCGCTTAGGCTTTGGGAGCCCCACGCCTGGGGTGCCCCAGCCCTTAGGCTTAGGGAGCCCCAGGCCTGGGGGCGCCCAGCCTTTCAGAGCCCCAGGCCTGGGGCTTCTCAGCCCTTAGGCATAGGGAGCCCCAGGCCTGGGGCGCCTCAGCGCTTAGGCTTTGGGAGCCCCACGCCTGGGGCGCCCCAGCCCTTAGGCTTAGGGAGCCCCAGGCCTGGGGGCACCCAGCCTTTCAGAGCCCCAGGCCTGGGGCTTCTCAGCCCTTAGGCATAGGGAGCACCAGGCCTGGGGCGCCCCAGCCCTTAGGCTTAGGGCGTCCATGGCCTGCAAAGCCCCAGCCCTTTGGCTTAGGGCGCAACAGGCCTAGGGCGCCCACGCCCTTAGGATTTGGGAGCCCCAGGCCTGGGGCGCCCCAGCCCTTCGGCTTAGGGATCTCAAGGCCTGTGTCGCCCCAGCCCTTAGGCTTCGGGAGCCCAAGGCCTGCGACGCCCCAGCCCTTAGGCTTTGGGAGCCTCAGGCCTGGGCGCCCCAGCCCTTAGGCTTACGGAGCCCCAGACCTGGGGCGCCACAGCCCTTAGGCTTTCGGTGCCCCAGGCCTAAGGCGCCCCAGCCCTTCGGCTTAGGGAGCCCCAGGCCTGGGGCCTCCCAGCCCTAAGGCTTTGCGAGCCCCAGCCGGGGCGCCACAGCCCTTAGGCTTTGGGAGCCCCAGGCCTGAGGCGCCCCAGCGCTTAGGCTTTGGGAGCCCCACACCTGGGGCGCCCCAGCCCTTAGGCTTTGGGAGCCCCAGGCCTGGGGTCACCCAGCCTTTCGGAGAACCAGGCCTGGGGCGCCCCAGCCCTTAAGCTTAGGGAGCCCATGGCCTGAAACGCCCCAGCCCTTCGGATTAGGGCGCGACAGGACTAGGTTGCCCTAGCCCGTAGGTTTTGGGAGCCCCAGGCCATGGGCACCTCAACCCTTAGGTTTGGTAGTCCCAGGCCTGGTACGCCCCAGCCCTTAGGTTTAGGGAGCCCGTGGCCTGGGGCGCCCCAGCCCTTAGGCTTTGTGAGTCCCAGTCCTGGTACGCCCCAGCCCTTAGGTTTAGGGAGCCCCTGGCCTGGGGCGCCCCAGCCCTTAGGCTTTTGGAGCCCCAGGCATGGGGCTCCCCAGCACTTAGGCTTTGGGAGCCCCAGTCTTGGGGCGCCCCAGCCCTTAGGCTTTGGTAGCCCCAGGCCTGGGGCGCCCTGCCCTTAGGCTTAGGGAGCCCCAGGCCTGGGGCGGCCCAACCCTTAGGCTTAGGGAGCCCCAGCCCTGGGCGCCCCAGCTTTAGGCTTAGGGAGCCCCAGGCCAGGGGCACCCCAGCCCTTGGGCTTTGGGAGCTCCAAACCTGGGGCACCCCAGCCTTTTGGCTTAGGGAGCCCCAGGACCTGGAAGCACCAGCCCTTAGACTTTGGGAGCCCCAGGCCTGTGGCGCCCCAGCCCTTAGGCTTAGGGAGCCTCAGGTCTTGGGCGCCCCAGGCGTAGGCTTAGGGAGCCCCAGCTTGGGGCGCTACAGCCTTTAGGCCTTAGGAAGCCAAGGCTTGGGGCGCCGCAGCCCTTAGGATTTGGGAGCTCCAACCCTGGGGCACCCCAGCGCTTAGGCTTAGGGAGCCCCACGCCTTGGGCGCCCCAGCCCTTAGGCTTAGGGAGCCTCTGTCCTGGGGCGCCACAGCCCTTACGATTTGGGAGCCCCAGGCTTGGGGCACCTCAACCCTTAGGCTTTGGGAGCTTCAGGCCTGTGGCGCCCCAGCCCTTAGGCTTTGGGAGCCCCAGGACTGGGGGCACCCAGCCCTTATGCTTAGGGAGCCCATGGCCTGGGACGCCCCAGCCCTTCGGCTTAGGGCGCGACAGGCCTAGGGCGGCCCAGCCCTTAGGCTTTGGGAATCCCAGGCCTGGGGAGCCCCAGCCCTTAGGTTTTGGGAACCCATGGCCTGGTATACCCCAGCCCTTAGGCTTTGGGAGCCCCAGGCCTGGGACGCCCCCACCCTTAGGCTTTGGGAGCCCCAGGCCTGTGGTGCCCAGACCTTATGCTTTGATAGCCCCAGGCTTGGGACGCCCCAGGTCTTAGGCTTTGGGAGCCCCAGGCCTGGGGCGCCACAGCCCTTAGGCTTAGGGAGCCCATGGCCTGGGACGCCCCAGCCCTTCGGCTTTGGGCCCGACAGGCCTATGGCGTCCAAGCCCTTCGTGTTAGGGAGCCCCAGGCCTGGGGCACCCCAGCCCTTAGGCTTTGAGGGTCCCAGACCTGGGGCGCCCCATCCCTTAGGTTTTGGGAGCCCCAGGCCTGCTACGCCCCAGCCCTTAGGCTTAGGGAGCCCCAGGCCTGGGGCGCCCCAGCCCTTAGGCTTTGGGAGCCCAAGCCTGGGGCGCCCCAGCCCTTAGGCTTAGGGAGCCCCAGGCCTTGGCGCCCAAGCCCTTAGATTTTGGGAGCCCCAGGCCTAGGCGCCGCAGCCCTTAGGCCTTGGGAGCCCAAGCCTGGGATGCCCCAGCCCTTAGGCTTTGGGAGGCCAAGCCTGGGATGCCCCATCCCTTAGGTTTGGGAGCACAAGCCTGGGGCGCCCCAGCACGTAGGCTTTGGGAGTCCCAGGCCTGGGGCGCCCCAGCCCTTAGGCTTAGGTAGCCCCAGCCCTGGGGCACCCCAGCTCTTAGGCTTTGGGAGAGCCAGGCATGGGGCGCCCCAGTCCTTAGTTTTAGGGAGCCCCAGTCTTGGGGTGCTCAGCACATAGGCTTGGGGAGGCCCAGGTCTGCGGCGTCCCAGCCTTTAGGCTTTGGGAGCCCCAGGCCTGGGGCGCCCTGCCCTTATGCTTTGGGAGCCCCAGGCCTGGGGCGGCCCCGCCCTTAGGCATAGGGAGCCCCAGGCCTGGGGCGCCCCAGCCCTTAGGCTTAGGGAGCCTCTGGGCTGGGGCGCTACAACCCTTTGTCTTAGGGAGCCCCAGGACTGGGGCACCCCAGCCCTTAGGCTTTTGGAGCCCCAGGCCTGGGGCGCCCCAGCCCTTATGCTTTGGGTGCCCCTGGCCTGGGGCGCCCCAGCCCTTAGGCTTTGGGAGCCCCAGGCCTGGGGGCACCCTGCCCTTAGGGTTAGGGAGTCCATGGCCTGGGACGCCCCAGCCCTTCGGCTTAGGTCGCGACAGGCCTAGGGCGACCCAGCCCTTAGGCTGTGGGAGCTCCAGGCCTGTGGTGCCCCAGCCCTGAGTCTTTGGGAGCCCCAGGCCTGGGGGCACCCAGCCCTAAGGCATAGGGAGCCCATGGCCTGTGACGCTCCAACCCTTAAGCTTTGGGAGCCCCAGGCCTGGGGCGCCCCAGCGTTTAGGCTTACGGAGTCCCAGGCCTGGGGCGCCCCAGCCCTTAGGTTTAGGGAGCTCCTGGCCTTGGGCGCCTCAGCCCTTAGGCTTTGGGAGCCCCAGCCGGGGCGCCACAGCCCTTAGGCTGTGGGAGCCCCAGGCCTGGGCCGCTTCAGCGCTTAGGCTTTGGGAGCCCCACGCCTGGGGTGCCCCAGCCCTTAGGCTTAGGGAGCCCCAGGCCTGGGGGCGCCCAGCCTTTCAGAGCCCCAGGCCTGGGGCTTCTCAGCCCTTAGGCATAGGGAGCCCCAGGCCTGGGGCGCCTCAGCGCTTAGGCTTTGGGAGCCCCACGCCTGGGGCGCCCCAGCCCTTAGGCTTAGGGAGCCCCAGGCCTGGGGGCACCCAGCCTTTCAGAGCCCCAGGCCTGGGGCTTCTCAGCCCTTAGGCATAGGGAGCACCAGGCCTGGGGCGCCCCAGCCCTTAGGCTTAGGGCGTCCATGGCCTGCAAAGCCCCAGCCCTTTGGCTTAGGGCGCAACAGGCCTAGGGCGCCCACGCCCTTAGGATTTGGGAGCCCCAGGCCTGGGGCGCCCCAGCCCTTCGGCTTAGGGATCTCAAGGCCTGTGTCGCCCCAGCCCTTAGGCTTCGGGAGCCCAAGGCCTGCGACGCCCCAGCCCTTAGGCTTTGGGAGCCTCAGGCCTGGGCGCCCCAGCCCTTAGGCTTACGGAGCCCCAGACCTGGGGCGCCACAGCCCTTAGGCTTTCGGTGCCCCAGGCCTAAGGCGCCCCAGCCCTTCGGCTTAGGGAGCCCCAGGCCTGGGGCCTCCCAGCCCTAAGGCTTTGCGAGCCCCAGCCGGGGCGCCACAGCCCTTAGGCTTTGGGAGCCCCAGGCCTGAGGCGCCCCAGCGCTTAGGCTTTGGGAGCCCCACACCTGGGGCGCCCCAGCCCTTAGGCTTTGGGAGCCCCAGGCCTGGGGTCACCCAGCCTTTCGGAGAACCAGGCCTGGGGCGCCCCAGCCCTTAAGCTTAGGGAGCCCATGGCCTGAAACGCCCCAGCCCTTCGGATTAGGGCGCGACAGGACTAGGTTGCCCTAGCCCGTAGGTTTTGGGAGCCCCAGGCCATGGGCACCTCAACCCTTAGGTTTGGTAGTCCCAGGCCTGGTACGCCCCAGCCCTTAGGTTTAGGGAGCCCGTGGCCTGGGGCGCCCCAGCCCTTAGGCTTTGTGAGTCCCAGTCCTGGTACGCCCCAGCCCTTAGGTTTAGGGAGCCCCTGGCCTGGGGCGCCCCAGCCCTTAGGCTTTTGGAGCCCCAGGCATGGGGCTCCCCAGCACTTAGGCTTTGGGAGCCCCAGTCTTGGGGCGCCCCAGCCCTTAGGCTTTGGTAGCCCCAGGCCTGGGGCGCCCTGCCCTTAGGCTTAGGGAGCCCCAGGCCTGGGGCGGCCCAACCCTTAGGCTTAGGGAGCCCCAGCCCTGGGCGCCCCAGCTTTAGGCTTAGGGAGCCCCAGGCCAGGGGCACCCCAGCCCTTGGGCTTTGGGAGCTCCAAACCTGGGGCACCCCAGCCTTTTGGCTTAGGGAGCCCCAGGACCTGGAAGCACCAGCCCTTAGACTTTGGGAGCCCCAGGCCTGTGGCGCCCCAGCCCTTAGGCTTAGGGAGCCTCAGGTCTTGGGCGCCCCAGGCGTAGGCTTAGGGAGCCCCAGCTTGGGGCGCTACAGCCTTTAGGCCTTAGGAAGCCAAGGCTTGGGGCGCCGCAGCCCTTAGGATTTGGGAGCTCCAACCCTGGGGCACCCCAGCGCTTAGGCTTAGGGAGCCCCACGCCTTGGGCGCCCCAGCCCTTAGGCTTAGGGAGCCTCTGTCCTGGGGCGCCACAGCCCTTACGATTTGGGAGCCCCAGGCTTGGGGCACCTCAACCCTTAGGCTTTGGGAGCTTCAGGCCTGTGGCGCCCCAGCCCTTAGGCTTTGGGAGCCCCAGGACTGGGGGCACCCAGCCCTTATGCTTAGGGAGCCCATGGCCTGGGACGCCCCAGCCCTTCGGCTTAGGGCGCGACAGGCCTAGGGCGGCCCAGCCCTTAGGCTTTGGGAATCCCAGGCCTGGGGAGCCCCAGCCCTTAGGTTTTGGGAACCCATGGCCTGGTATACCCCAGCCCTTAGGCTTTGGGAGCCCCAGGCCTGGGACGCCCCCACCCTTAGGCTTTGGGAGCCCCAGGCCTGTGGTGCCCAGACCTTATGCTTTGATAGCCCCAGGCTTGGGACGCCCCAGGTCTTAGGCTTTGGGAGCCCCAGGCCTGGGGCGCCACAGCCCTTAGGCTTAGGGAGCCCATGGCCTGGGACGCCCCAGCCCTTCGGCTTTGGGCCCGACAGGCCTATGGCGTCCAAGCCCTTCGTGTTAGGGAGCCCCAGGCCTGGGGCACCCCAGCCCTTAGGCTTTGAGGGTCCCAGACCTGGGGCGCCCCATCCCTTAGGTTTTGGGAGCCCCAGGCCTGCTACGCCCCAGCCCTTAGGCTTAGGGAGCCCCAGGCCTGGGGCGCCCCAGCCCTTAGGCTTTGGGAGCCCAAGCCTGGGGCGCCCCAGCCCTTAGGCTTAGGGAGCCCCAGGCCTTGGCGCCCAAGCCCTTAGATTTTGGGAGCCCCAGGCCTAGGCGCCGCAGCCCTTAGGCCTTGGGAGCCCAAGCCTGGGATGCCCCAGCCCTTAGGCTTTGGGAGGCCAAGCCTGGGATGCCCCATCCCTTAGGTTTGGGAGCACAAGCCTGGGGCGCCCCAGCACGTAGGCTTTGGGAGTCCCAGGCCTGGGGCGCCCCAGCCCTTAGGCTTAGGTAGCCCCAGCCCTGGGGCACCCCAGCTCTTAGGCTTTGGGAGAGCCAGGCATGGGGCGCCCCAGTCCTTAGTTTTAGGGAGCCCCAGTCTTGGGGTGCTCAGCACATAGGCTTGGGGAGGCCCAGGTCTGCGGCGTCCCAGCCTTTAGGCTTTGGGAGCCCCAGGCCTGGGGCGCCCTGCCCTTATGCTTTGGGAGCCCCAGGCCTGGGGCGGCCCCGCCCTTAGGCATAGGGAGCCCCAGGCCTGGGGCGCCCCAGCCCTTAGGCTTAGGGAGCCTCTGGGCTGGGGCGCTACAACCCTTTGTCTTAGGGAGCCCCAGGACTGGGGCACCCCAGCCCTTAGGCTTTTGGAGCCCCAGGCCTGGGGCGCCCCAGCCCTTATGCTTTGGGTGCCCCTGGCCTGGGGCGCCCCAGCCCTTAGGCTTTGGGAGCCCCAGGCCTGGGGGCACCCTGCCCTTAGGGTTAGGGAGTCCATGGCCTGGGACGCCCCAGCCCTTCGGCTTAGGTCGCGACAGGCCTAGGGCGACCCAGCCCTTAGGCTGTGGGAGCTCCAGGCCTGTGGTGCCCCAGCCCTGAGTCTTTGGGAGCCCCAGGCCTGGGGGCACCCAGCCCTAAGGCATAGGGAGCCCATGGCCTGTGACGCTCCAACCCTTAAGCTTTGGGAGCCCCAGGCCTGGGGCGCCCCAGCGTTTAGGCTTACGGAGTCCCAGGCCTGGGGCGCCCCAGCCCTTAGGTTTAGGGAGCTCCTGGCCTTGGGCGCCTCAGCCCTTAGGCTTTGGGAGCCCCAGCCGGGGCGCCACAGCCCTTAGGCTGTGGGAGCCCCAGGCCTGGGCCGCTTCAGCGCTTAGGCTTTGGGAGCCCCACGCCTGGGGTGCCCCAGCCCTTAGGCTTAGGGAGCCCCAGGCCTGGGGGCGCCCAGCCTTTCAGAGCCCCAGGCCTGGGGCTTCTCAGCCCTTAGGCATAGGGAGCCCCAGGCCTGGGGCGCCTCAGCGCTTAGGCTTTGGGAGCCCCACGCCTGGGGCGCCCCAGCCCTTAGGCTTAGGGAGCCCCAGGCCTGGGGGCACCCAGCCTTTCAGAGCCCCAGGCCTGGGGCTTCTCAGCCCTTAGGCATAGGGAGCACCAGGCCTGGGGCGCCCCAGCCCTTAGGCTTAGGGCGTCCATGGCCTGCAAAGCCCCAGCCCTTTGGCTTAGGGCGCAACAGGCCTAGGGCGCCCACGCCCTTAGGATTTGGGAGCCCCAGGCCTGGGGCGCCCCAGCCCTTCGGCTTAGGGATCTCAAGGCCTGTGTCGCCCCAGCCCTTAGGCTTCGGGAGCCCAAGGCCTGCGACGCCCCAGCCCTTAGGCTTTGGGAGCCTCAGGCCTGGGCGCCCCAGCCCTTAGGCTTACGGAGCCCCAGACCTGGGGCGCCACAGCCCTTAGGCTTTCGGTGCCCCAGGCCTAAGGCGCCCCAGCCCTTCGGCTTAGGGAGCCCCAGGCCTGGGGCCTCCCAGCCCTAAGGCTTTGCGAGCCCCAGCCGGGGCGCCACAGCCCTTAGGCTTTGGGAGCCCCAGGCCTGAGGCGCCCCAGCGCTTAGGCTTTGGGAGCCCCACACCTGGGGCGCCCCAGCCCTTAGGCTTTGGGAGCCCCAGGCCTGGGGTCACCCAGCCTTTCGGAGAACCAGGCCTGGGGCGCCCCAGCCCTTAAGCTTAGGGAGCCCATGGCCTGAAACGCCCCAGCCCTTCGGATTAGGGCGCGACAGGACTAGGTTGCCCTAGCCCGTAGGTTTTGGGAGCCCCAGGCCATGGGCACCTCAACCCTTAGGTTTGGTAGTCCCAGGCCTGGTACGCCCCAGCCCTTAGGTTTAGGGAGCCCGTGGCCTGGGGCGCCCCAGCCCTTAGGCTTTGTGAGTCCCAGTCCTGGTACGCCCCAGCCCTTAGGTTTAGGGAGCCCCTGGCCTGGGGCGCCCCAGCCCTTAGGCTTTGGGAGCCCCAGGCCAGGGGCGCCCCAGCCCTTAGGCTTCGGGAGCCCAAAGCCTGCGACGCCCCAGCCTTTAGGCTTTGGGGGCCCCAGGGCTGGGGCGCCCCAGCCCTTAGGCTTACGGAGCCCCAGTCCTGGGACGCCCCAGCCCTTAGGTTTTGGGCGCCCCAGGCCAGGGGCGACACAGCCCTTAGGCTTCGGGAGCCCAATGCCTGCGACGCCCCAGTCCTTCGGCTTAGGGAGCCCCAGGCCTGGGGTGCCCCAGCCCTTAGGTTTAGGGAGCCCCTGGCCTGGGGCGCCTCAGCCCTTAGGCTTTGGGAGCCCCATCGGGGCGCCCCAGCCCTTAGCCTTTGGGAGCCCCAGACCTGTTGCGCCCCAGCGCTTAGGCTTTGGGAGCCCCACGCCTGTGGCGCCCCAGCCCTTAGGCTTAGGGAGCCCCAGGCCTGGGGGTACCCAGCTCTTCGGCTTAGGGAGCCCCAGGCCTGAGTCGTCCCTTCCCTTAGGCTTAGGGAGCCCATGGCCTGGGACGCCCCAGCCCTTCAGCTTAGGGCGCGACAGTCCTAGGGTGCCCCAGCCCTTCGGCATAGGGAGCTCCAGGCCTTGTACGCTCCAGCCCTTAGGCTTAGGGAGCCCCAGTCCTGGTGCGCCCCAGCCCTTAGGCTTTGGGAGCCCAAGCCTGGGGCACCCAAGCCCTTAGGCTTTGGGAGGCCCAGGTCTGAGGTGCCCCAGCCCTTAGACTGGGAGCCCTAACACTGGGGCACCCCAGCCCTTAGGTTTTGGGAGCCCTAGCCCTAGGCGTCCCAGCACTTAGGCTTTGCAAGTCCCAGGCCTGGGGCGCCCCAGCCCTTAGGCTTCGGTAGCCCCAGCCCTGGGGCACCGCAGCTCTTAGGCTTTGGGAGCCCCAGTCTTGGGGCGCCCCAGCCCTTAGGCTGTGGGAGCCCCAGGCCTGGTGCGCCCTGCCCTTAGGCTTAGGGAGCCCCAGGCCTGGGGCGGCCCAACCCTTAGGCTTAGGGAGCCCCAGCCCTGGGCGCCCCAGCTTTAGGCTTAGGGAGCCCCAGGCCAGGGGCACCCCAGCCCTTGGGCTTTGGGAGCTCCAGACCTGGGGCACCCCAGCCTTTTGGCTTAGGGAGCCCCAGGACCTGGAAGCACCAGCCCTTAGACTTTGGGAGCCCCAGGCCTGTGGCGCCCCAGCCCTTAGGCTTAGGGAGCCTCAGGTCTTGGGCACCCCAGGCGTAGGCTTAGGGAGCCCCAGCTTGGGGCGCTACAGCCTTTAGGTCTAAGGAAGCCCAGGCTTGGGGCGCCGCAGCCCTTAGGATTTGGGAGCTCCAACCCTGGGGCACCCCAGCGCTTAGGCTTAGGGAGCCCCACGCCTTGGGCGCCCCAGCCCTTAGGCTTAGGGAGCCTCTGCCCTGGGGTGCCACAGCCCTTAGGATTTGGGAGCCCCAGACTTGGGGCGCCCCAACCCTTAGGCTTTGGGAGCTTCAGGCCTGTGGCGCCCTAGCCCTTAGGCTTTGGGAGCCCCAGGACTGGGGAGCCCCAGCCTTAGGATTTGGGAGCCCCAGGCTTGAGGCACCCTAAACCTTTGGCTTTGGGTGCCCCAGGCCTAGGGCTCCCTAGCCCTTTGGCATAGGGAGCCCCAGGCCTGGGGAGCCCCAGCCCTTAGGTTTTGGGAGCACCAGGCCTGGGGCAGCCCAGCCCTTAGGCTTTGGGAGCCGCAGCTTGGGGCGCCCCAGCCCTTAGTCTTAGGGAGCCCGAGGCCTGGGGTGCCCCACCCTTAGACTTAGGGAGCCTCTGGCCTGGGACGCCACAGCCCTTTGTCCTAGGGAGCCCCAGGCATGGGGCCCCCCAGCCCTTAGGCTTTGGGTGCAGCAGGCCTGGGGCGCCCCAGCCCTTAGGCTTTGGGTGCTCCAGGCCTGGGGCGCCCCAGCCCTTAGGCTGTGGGAGCTCCAGGCCTGTGGTGCCCCAGCCCTGAGTCTTTGGGAGCCCCAGGCCTGGGGGCACCCAGCCCTAAGGCATAGGGAGCCCATGGCCTGTGACGCCCCAGCCCTTAGGTTTCGGGAGCCCAAGAACTGCGACGCTCCAACCCTTAAGCTTTGGGAGCCCCAGGCCTGGGGCGCCCCAGCCTTTAGGCTTACGGAGTGCGAGGCCTGGGGCGCCACAGCACTTAGGCTTTGGGTGCCCCAGGCTTAGGGCGCCCCAGCCTTCGGCTTAGGGAGCCCCAGGCCTGGGGCGCCCAGCCCTTAGGTTTAGGGAGCCCCTGGCCTGGGGCCCCTCAGCCCTCAGGCTTTGGGAGCCCCAACCGGGGCGCCACAGCCCTTAGGCTTTGGGAGCCCCAGGCCTGGGGCTCCCCAGCGCTTAGGCTTTGGGAGCCCCACGCCTGGGGCGCCCCAGCCCTTAGGCTTAGGGAGCCCCAGGCCTGGGGGCACCCAGCCTTTCAGAGCCCCAGGCCTGGGGCTTCCCAGCCCTTAGGCATAGGGAGCCCCAGGCCTGGGGCGCCCCAGCCCTTAGGCTTAGGGCGTCCATGGCCTGCAACGCCCCAGCCCTTTGGCTTAGGGCGCGACAGGCCTAGGGCGCCTCCGCCCTTAGGATTTGGGAGCCCCAGGCCTGGGGCGCCCCAGCCCTTAGGCTTTGCGTGCCCCAGCCGGGGCGCCACAGCCCTTAGGCTTTGGGAGCCCCAGTCTTGAGGCGCCCCAGCGCGTAGGCTTTGGGAGCCCCACACCTGGGGCGCCCCAGCCCTTAGGCTTTGGGAGCCCCAGGCCTGGGGTCACCCAGCCTTTCGGAGAACCAGGCCTGGGGCGCCCCAGCCCTTAAGCTTAGGGAGCGCATGGCCTAAAACGCCCCAGCCCTTCGGATTAGGGCACCACAGGACTAGGTTGCCCTAGCCCGTAGGTTTTGGGAGCCCCAGGCCATGGGCACCCCAACCCTTAGGTTTGGTAGTCCCAGGCCTGGTACGCCCCAGCCCTTAGGCTTAGGGCGTCCATGGCCTGCAAGGCCCCACCCCTTTGGCTTAGGGCGCGACAGGCCTAGGGCGCCCCAGCCCTTAGGATTTGGGAGCCCCAGGCCTGGGGTGCCCCAGCCCTTCGGCTTAGGGATCTCAAGGCCTGCGTCGCCCCAGCCCTTAGGCTTCGGGAGCCCAAGGCCTGCGACGCCCCAGCCCTTAGGCTTTGGGAGCCCCAGGCCTGGGCGCCCCAGCCCTTTGGCTTACGGAGCCCCAGACCTGGGGCGCCACAGCCCTTAGGCTTTCGGTGCCCCAGGCCTAAGGCGCCCCAGCCCTTCGGCTTAGGGAGCCCCAGGCCTGGGGCGCCCCAGCCCTTAGGCTTTGCGAGCCCCAGCTGGGGCGTCACAGCCCTTAGGCTTTGGGAGCCCCAGGCCTGAGGCGCCCCAGCGCTTAGGCTTTGGGAGCCCCACACCTGGGGCGCCCCAGCCCTTAGGCTTTGGGAGCCCCAGGCCTGGGGTCAACCAGCCTTTCGGAGAACCAGGCCTGGGGCGCCCCAGCCCTTAAGCTTAGGGAGCCCATGGCCTGAAACGCCCCAGCCCTTCGGATTAGGGCGCGACAGGACTAGGTTGCCCTAGCCCGTAGGTTTTGGGAGCCCCAGGCCATGGGCACCCCAACCCTTAGCTTTGGGAGTCCCATGCCTGGTACGCCCCAGCCCTTAGGTTTAGGGAGCCCGTGGCCTGGGGCGCCCCAGCCCTTAGGCTTTGTGAGTCCCAGTCCTGGTACGCCCCAGCCCTTAGGTTTAGGGAGCCCCTGGCCTGGGGCGCCCCAGCCATTAGCCTTTGGGAGCCCCAGGCCAGGGGCGCCCCAGCCCTTAGGCTTCGGGAGCCCAAAGCCTGCGACGCCCCAGCCTTTAGGCTTTGGGGGCCCCAGGGCTGGGGCGCCCCAGCCCTTAGGCTTACGGAGCCCCAGGCCTGGGACGCCCCAGCCCTTAGGCTTTGGGCGCCCCAGGCCAGGGGCGCCCCAGCCCTTAGGCTTCGGGAGCCCAAGGCCTGCGACGCCCCAGTCCTTCGGCTTAGGGAGCCCCAGGCCTGGGGTGCCCCAGCCCTTAGGTTTAGGGAGCCCCTGGCCTGGGGCGCCTTAGCCCTTAGGCTTTGGGAGCCTCATCGGGGCGCCCCAGCCCTTAGCCTTTGGGAGCCCCAGACCTGTGGCGCCCCAGCCCTTAGGCTTAGGGAGCCCCAGGCCTGGGGGGACCCAGCTCTTCGGCTTAGGGAGCCCCAGGCCTGAGTCGTCCCTGCCCTTAGGCTTAGGGAGCCCATGGCCTGGGACGCCCCAGCCCTTCAGCTTAGGGCGCGACAGTCCTAGGGTGCCCCAGCCCTTCGGCATAGGGAGCTCCAGGCCTGGTACGCTCCAGCCCTTAGGCTTAGGGAGCCCCAGTCCTGGCGCGCCCCAGCCCTTAGGCTTTGGGAGCCCAAGCCTGGGGCACCCAAGCCCTTAGGCTTTGGGAGGCCCAGGTCTGAGGCGCCCCAGCCCTTAGACTGGGAGCCCTAACACTGGGGCACCCCAGCCCTTAGGTTTTGGGAGCCCTAGCCCTAGGCGTCCCAGCACTTAGGCTTTGCAAGTCCCAGGCCTGGGGCGCCCCAGCCCTTAGGCTTCGGTAGCCCCAGCCCTGGGGCACCGCAGCTCTTAGGCTTTGGGAGCCCCAGGCATGGGGCGCCCCAGCACTTAGGCTTTGGGAGCCCCAGGCCTGGGGCGCCCTGCCCTTAGGCTTAGGGAGCCCCAGGCCTGGGGCGGCCCAACCCTTAGGCTTTGGGAGCCCCACGGCTGGGGCGCCCCAGCCCTTAGGCTTAGGGAGCCCCAGGCTTGGGGGCACCCAGCCTTTCAGAGCCCCAGGCCTGGGGCTTCCCAGCCCTTAGGCATAGGGAGCCCCAGGCCTGGGGCGCCCCAGCCCTTAGGCTTAGGGCGTCCATGGCCTGCAACGCCCCAGCCCTTTGGCTTAGGGCGCGACAGGCCTAGGGCGCCCCCGCCCTTAGGATTTTGGAGCCCCAGGCCTGGGGCGCCCCAGGCCTTCGGCTTAGGGATCTCAAGGCCTGCGTCGCCCCAGCCCTTAGGCTTCGGGAGCCCAAGGCCTGCGAAGCCCCAGCCCTTAGGCTTTGGGAGCCCCAGGCCTGGGCGCCCCAGCCCTTAGGCTCACGGAGCCCCAGACCTGGGGCGCCACAGCCCTTAGGCTTTGGGTGCCCCAGGCCTAAGGCGCCCCAGCCCTTCGGCTTAGGGAGCCCCAGGCCTGGGGCGCCCCAGCCCTTAGGCTTTGCGAGCCCCAGCCTGGGCGCCACAGCCCCTAGGCTTTGGGAGCCCCAGTCCTGAGGCGCCCCAGCGCGTAGGCTTTGGGAGCCCCACACCTGGGGCGCCCCAGCCCTTAGGCTTTGGGAGCCCCAGGCCTGGGGTGCCCCAGCCCTTAAGCTTAGGGAGCGCATGGCCTGAAACGCCCAAGCCCTTCGGATTAGGGCGCGACAGGACTAGGTTGCCCTAGCCCGTAGGTTTTGGGAGCCCCAGGCCATGGGCACCCCAACCCTTAGGTTTGGGAGTCCCAGGCCTGGTACGCCCCAGCCCTTAGGTTTAGGGCGTCCATGGCCTGCAACGCCCCAGCCCTTTGGCTTAGGGCGCGACAGGCCTAGGGCGCCCCAGCCCTTAGGATTTGGGAGCCCCAGGCCTGGGGCGCCCCAGCCCTTCGGCTTAGGGATCTCAAGGCCTGCGTCGCCCCAGCCCTTAGGCTTCGGGAACCCAAGGCCTGCGACGCCCCAGCCCTTAGGCTTTGGGGGCCTCAGGCCTGGGCGCCCCAGCCCTTAGGCTTACGGAGCCCCAGACCTGGGGCGCCACAGCCCTTAGGCTTTCGGTGCCCCAGGCCTAAGGCGCCCCAGCCCTTCGGCTTAGGGAGCCCCAGGCCAGGGGCGCCCCAGCCCTTAGGCTTTGCGAGCCCCAGCCGGGGCGCCACAGCCCTTAACTTTGGGAGCCCCAGGCCTGAGGCGCCCCAGCGCTTAGGCTTTGGGAGCCCCACACCTGGGGTGCCCCAGCCCTTAGGCTTTGGGAGCCCCAGGCCTGGGGTCACCCAGCCTTTCGGAGAACCAGGCCTGGGGCGCCCCAGCCCTTAAGCTTAGGGAGCGCATGGCCTGAAACGCCCCAGCCCTTCGGATTAGGGCGCGACAGGACTAGGTTGCCCTAGCCCGTAGGTTTTGGGAGCCCCAGGCCATGGGCACCCCAACCCTTAGGTTTGGGAGTCCCAGGCCTGGTACGCCCCAGCCCTTAGGTTTAGGGAGCCCGTGGCCTGGGGCGCCCCAGCCCTTAGGCTTTGTGAGTCCCAGTCCTGGTACGCCCCAGCCCTTAGGTTTAGGGAGCCCCTGGCCTGGGGCGCCCCAGCCCTTAGGCTTTGGGAGCCTCATCGTGGCGCCCCAGCCCTTAGCCTTTGGGAGCCCCAGACCTGTGGCGCCCCAGCGCTTAGGCTTTGGGAGCCCCACGCCTGTGGCGCCCCAGCCCTTAGGCTTAGGGAGCCCCAGGTCTGGGGGGACCCAGCTCTTCGGCTTAGGGAGCCCCAGGCCTGAGTCGTCCCTGCCCTTAGGCTTAGGGAGCCCATGGCCTGGGACGCCCCAGCCCTTCAGCTTAGGGCGCGACAGTCCTAGTGTGCCCCAGCCCTTCGGCATAGGGAGCTCCAGGCCTGGTACGCCCCAGCCCTTAGGCTTAGGGAGCCCCAGTCCTGGCGCGCCCCAGCCCTTAGGCTTTGGGAGCCCAAGCCTGGGGCACCCAAGCCCTTAGGCTTTGGGAGGCGCAGGTCTGAGGCGCCCCAGCCCTTAGACTGGGAGCCCTAACACTGGGGCACCCCAGTCCTTAGGTTTTGGGAGCCCTAGCCCTAGGCGTCCCAGCACTTAGGCTTTGCAAGTCCCAGGCCTGGGGCGCCCCAGCCCTTAGGCTTCGGTAGCCCCAGCCCTGGGGCACCGCAGCTCTTAGGCTTTGGGAGCCCCAGTCTTGGGGCGCCCCATCCCTTAGGCTTTGGGAGCCCCAGGCCTGGTGCGCCCTGCCCTTAGGCTTAGGGAGCCCCAGGCCTGGGGCGGCCCAACCCTTAGGCTTAGGGAGCCCCAGCCCTGGGCGCCCCAGCTTTAGGCTTAGGGAGCCCCAGGCCAGGGGCACCCCAGCCCTTGGGCTTTGGGAGCTCCAGACCTGGGGCACCCCAGCCTTTTGGCTTAGGGAGCCCCAGGACCTGGAAGCACCAGCCCTTAGACTTTGGGAGCCCCAGGCCTGTGGCGCCCCAGCCCTTAGGCTTAGGGAGCCTCAGGTCTTGGGCACCCCAGGCGTAGGCTTAGGGAGCCCCAGCTTGGGGCGCTACAGCCTTTAGGCCTTAGGAAGCCAAGGCTTGGGGCGCCGCAGCCCTTAGGATTTGGGAGCTCCAACCCTGGGGCACCCCAGCGCTTAGGCTTAGGGAGCCCCACGCCTTGGGCGCCCCAGCCCTTAGGCTTAGGGAGCCTCTGTCCTGGGGCGCCACAGCCCTTACGATTTGGGAGCCCCAGGCTTGGGGCGCCTCAACCCTTAGGCTTTGGGAGCTTCAGGCCTGTGGCGCCCCAGCCCTTAGGCTTTGGGAGCCCCAGGACTGGGGGCACCCAGCCCTTATGCTTAGGGAGCCCATGGCCTGGGACGCCCCAGCCCTTCGGCTTAGGGCGCGACAGGCCTAGGGCGGCCCAGCCCTTAGGCTTTGGGAATCCCAGGCCTGGGGAGCCCCAGCCCTTAGGTTTTGGGAACCCATGGCCTGGTATACCCCAGCCCTTAGGCTTAGGGAGCCCCTGGCCTGGGGCGCCCCAGCCCTTAGGCTTTGGGAGCCCCAGGCCTGGGACGCCCCCACCCTTAGGCTTTGGGAGCCCCAGGCCTGTGGTGCCCAGACCTTATGCTTTGATAGCCCCAGGCTTGGGACGCCCCAGGTCTTAGGCTTTGGGAGCCCCAGGCCTGGGGCGCCACAGCCCTTAGGCTTAGGGAGCCCATGGCCTGGGACGCCCCAGCCATTCGGCTTTGGGCCCGACAGGCCTATGGCGTCCAAGCCCTTCGTGTTAGGGAGCCCCAGGCCTGGGGCACCCCAGCCCTTAGGCTTTGAGGGTCCCAGACCTGGGGCGCCCCATCCCTTAGGTTTTGGGAGCCCCAGGCCTGCTACGCCCCAGCCCTTAGGCTTAGGGAGCCCCAGGCCTGGGGCGCCCCAGCCCTTAGGCTTTGGGAGCCCAAGCCTGGGGCGCCCCAGCCCTTAGGCTTAGGGAGCCCCAGGCCTTGGCGCCCAAGCCCTTAGATTTTGGGAGCCCCAGGCCTAGGCGCCGCAGCCCTTAGGCCTTGGGAGCCCAAGCCTGGGATGCCCCAGCCCTTAGGCTTTGGGAGGCCAAGCCTGGGATGCCCCATCCCTTAGGTTTGGGAGCACAAGCCTGGGGCGCCCCAGCACGTAGGCTTTGGGAGTCCCAGGCCTGGGGCGCCCCAGCCCTTAGGCTTAGGTAGCCCCAGCCCTGGGGCACCCCAGCTCTTAGGCTTTGGGAGAGCCAGGCATGGGGCGCCCCAGTCCTTAGTTTTAGGGAGCCCCAGTCTTGGGGTGCTCAGCACATAGGCTTGGGGAGGCCCAGGTCTGCGGCGTCCCAGCCTTTAGGCTTTGGGAGCCCCAGGCCTGGGGCGCCCTGCCCTTATGCTTTGGGAGCCCCAGGCCTGGGGCGGCCCCGCCCTTAGGCATAGGGAGCCCCAGGCCTGGGGCGCCCCAGCCCTTAGGCTTAGGGAGCCTCTGGGCTGGGGCGCTACAACCCTTTGTCTTAGGGAGCCCCAGGACTGGGGCACCCCAGCCCTTAGGCTTTTGGAGCCCCAGGCCTGGGGCGCCCCAGCCCTTATGCTTTGGGTGCCCCTGGCCTGGGGCGCCCCAGCCCTTAGGCTTTGGGAGCCCCAGGCCTGGGGGCACCCTGCCCTTAGGGTTAGGGAGTCCATGGCCTGGGACGCCCCAGCCCTTCGGCTTAGGTCGCGACAGGCCTAGGGCGACCCAGCCCTTAGGCTTTGGGAGCCCCAGGCCTGGGGCACTCCTGCCCTTAGGTTTTGGGAGTCCCAGGCCTGGGGCGCCACCGCCCTTAGGATTTGGGGGCCCCAGCCCAGTTGCGCCCCAGCCCTTAGGCTTAGGGAGCCCAAGGCCTGCGATGCCCCAGCCCTTAGGCTTTGCGAGCCCCAGCCGGGGCGCCACAGCCCTTAGGCTTTGGGAGCCCCAGGCCTGAGGCGCCCCAGCGCTTAGGCTTTGGGAGCCCCACACCTGGGGCGCCCCAGCCCTTAGGCTTTTGGAGCCCCAGGCATGGGGCTCCCCAGCACTTAGGCTTTGGGAGCCCCAGTCTTGGGGCGCCCCAGCCCTTAGGCTTTGGTAGGCCCAGGCCTGGGGCGCCCTGCCCTTAGGCTTAGGGAGCCCCAGGCCTGGGGCGGCCCAACCCTTAGGCTTAGGGAGCCCCAGCCCTGGGCGCCCCAGCTTTAGGCTTAGGGATCCCCAGGCCAGGGGCACCCCAGCCATGGGCTTTGGGAGCTCCAGACCTGGGGCACCCCAGCCTTTTGGCGTAGGGAGCCCCAGGACTGGGAAAAACCAGCCCTTAGACTTTGGGAGCCCCAGGCCTGTGGCGCCCCAGCCCTTAGGCTTAGGGAGCCTCTGGGCTGGGGCGCCCCAGGCGTAGGCTTAGGGATCCCCAGCTTGGGGCGCTACAGTCTTTAGGCCTAAGGAAGCCCAGGCTTGGGGCGCCGCAGCCCTTAGGATTTGGGAGCTCCAACCCTGGGGCACCCCAGCGCTTAGGCTTAGGGAGCTCCACGCCTTGGGCGCCCCAGCCCTTAGGGTTAGGGAGCCTCTGTCCTGGGGCGCCACAGCCCTTAGGATTTGGGAGCCCCAGGCCTGGGGAGCCCCAGCTCTTATGTTTAGGGTGCCCCTGGCCTGTGGCGCCCAGCCCTTAGGCTTTCGGAACCCCAGGCCTGGGGCGCTCCAGCCCTTAGGATTTGGGAGCCCCAGCCTGTGGCACCAAAGCCCTTAGGATTTGGGAGTGCCAGGCTGGGACGCCCCAGGCAATAGGTTTTGGGAGCTCCAGGCCTGTGGTGCCCAGCCCTTATGCTTTGAGAGCCCCAGGCTTGGGGCGCCCCAGGTCTTAGGCTTTGGGAGCCCCAGGCCTGGGGCGCCACAGCCCTTAGGCTTAGGGAGCCCATGGCCTGGGACGCCCCAGCCATTCGGCTTTGGGCCCGACAGGCCTATGGCGTCCCAGCCCTTCGTGTTAGGGAGCCCCAGGCCTGGGGCACCCCAGCCCTTAGGCTTTGAGGGTCCCAGACTTGGGGCGCCCCATCCCTTAGGTTTTGGGAGCCCCAGGCCTGGTACGCCCCAGCCCTTAGGCTTAGGGAGCCCCAGGCCTGGGGCGCCCCAGCCCTTAAGCTTTGGGAGCCCAAGCCTGGGGCGCCCCAGCCCTTAGGCTTAGGGAGCCCCAGGCCTGGGCGCCCAAGCCCTTAGATTTTGGGAGCCCCAGGCCTAGGCGCCGCAGCCCTTAGGCCTTGGGAGCCCAAGCCAGGGATGCCCCAGTCCTTAGGCTTTGGGAGGCCAAGCCTGGGATGCCCCAGCCCTTAGGTTTGGGAGCACAAGCCTGCGGCGCCCCAGCACGTAGTCTTTGGGAGTCCTAGGCCTGGGGCGCCCCAGCCCTTAGGCTTAGGTAGCCCCAGCCCTGGGGCACCCCAGCTCTTAGGCTTTGGGAGAGCCAGGCATGGGGCGCCCCAGCCCTTAGTTTTAGGGAGCCCCAGTCTTGGGGTGCTCAGCACATAGGCTTGGGGAGGCCCTGGTCTGCGGCGTCCCAGCCTTTAGGCTTAGGGAGCCCCAGGCCTGGGAAGCCCCAGCCCTTAAGCTTTGGGAGCCCCAGGCCTGTGGCGCCCCAGCCCTTAGACTTCGGGAGCCCCAGGTCTTGGGCGCCCCATCCCTAGCCTTAGGGAGCCACAGGTTGGGGCGCTACAGCACTTAGGCTTAAGGAGGCCCAGGCTTCGGGCGCCGCAGCCCTTAGGATTAGGGAGCTCCAACCCTGGGGCACCCCAGCCCTTATGCTTTGGGAGCCCCAGGCCTGGGGCGGCGCCGCCCTTAGGCATAGGGAGCCCCAGGCCTGGGGCGCCCCAGCCCTTAGGCTTAGGGAGCCTCTGGGCTGGGGCGCTACAACCCTTTGTCTTAGGGAGCCCCAGGACTGGGGTACCCCAGCCCTTAGGCTTTGGGAGCCCCAGGCCTGGGGCGCCCCAGCCCTTATGCTTTGGGTGCCCCTGGCCTGGGGCGCCCCAGCCCTTAGGCTTTGGGAGCCCCAGGCCTGGGGGCACCCAGCCCTTAGGCTTAGGGAGTCCATGGCCTGGGACGCCCCAGCCCTTCGGCTTAGGGCGCGACAGGCCTAGGGCGCCCCAGCCCTTAGGCTTTGGGAGCCCCAGGCCTGGGGCACTCCTGCCATTAGGTTTTGGGAGTCCCAGGCCTGGGGCGCCACCGCCCTTAGGATTTGGGAGCCCCAGCCCAGTTGCGCCCCAGCCCTTAGGCTTAGGGAGCCCAAGGCCTGCGATGCCCCAGCCCTTAGGCTTTGGGAGCCCCAGGCCTGGGGCGCCCCAGCCCTTAGGCTTTGGGAGTCCCAGGCCTGGGGCGCCCCCGCCCTTAGGATTTGGAAGCCCCAGGGCAGTTGCGCCCCAGCCCTTAGGCTTTGGGAGCCCAAGCCCTGCGACGCCCCAGCCCTTAGGCTTTGGGAGCCCCAGTCCTGGGACGCACCAGCTTTTAGGCTTACGGAGCCCCAGGCCTGGGGCGCCACATCCCTTAGGAATTGGGCGCCCCAGGCCTAGGGCGCCCCAGCCCTTTGGCTTAGGGAGCCCCAGGTCTGGGGCGCCCCAGCCCTTAGTTTTAGGGAGCCCCAGGCCAGTTGCGCCCCAGCCCATAGGCTTTGGGAGCCCCAGGCCTGGGGGGCCCCAGCCCTTAGGCTTTGGGAGTCCCAGGCCAGGGGCGCCCCCGCTCTTAGGATTTGGGAGCCCCAGGCCACTTGCGCCCCAGCCCTTAGGCTGTGGGAGCCCAAGGCCTGCGACGCCCCAGCCCTTAGTCTTTGGGAGCCCCAGGCCTGGGACGCCCCAGCCTTTAGGCTTACGGAGCCCCAGGCCTGGGGCGCCACATCCCTTAGGAATTGGGCGCTCCAGGCCTAGGGCGCCCCAGCCCTTTGGCTTAGGGAGCCCCAGGCCTGGGGCACCCCAGCCCTTAGTTTTAGGGAGCCCTGGCCTGGGGCGCCGCAGCCCTTAGGCTTTGGCAGCCCCTGCCAGGGCGCCCCAGCCTTTAGGCTTTGGGAGCCCCTGCCTGAGGCGCCCAAGCGCTTAGGCTTTGGGAGCCCCACGCCTGGGGCGCCCCAGCCCTTAGGCTTAGGGAGCCTCAGGCCTGGGGGCACCCAGCCCTTCGACATAGGGAGCCCCAGGCCTGGGGGCACCCAGCCCTTCGACTTAGGGTGCCCCAGGCCTGGGGCGTCCCAGCCCTTAGGCTTAGGGAGCCCCAGGCCTGCGGCGCCCCAGCCCTCAGGCTTAGGGAGCCCATGGCCTGCGACGCCCCAGCCCTTCGGCTTAGGGCGCGACAGGACTAGGGCGCCCCAGCCCTTAGGCTTTGGGAGTCCCAGGCCTGGGGCGGCTCCGCCCTTAAGCATAGGGAGCCCCAGGCCTGGGGCGCCCCAGCCCTTAGGCTTAGGGAGCCTCTGGCCTGGGGCGCTACAACCCTTTGTCTTAGGGAGCCCCAGGACTGGGGCACCCCAACCCTTAGGTTTTGGGAGGCCCAGGCCTTTGGCGCCCCAGCCCTTAGGCTTTGGGTGCCCCAGGCCTGGGGCGCCCCAGCCCTTAGGCTTTGGGAGCCCCAGGCCTGGGGGCACCCAGCCCTTAGGTTTAGGGAGTCCATGGCCTGGGACGCCCCAGCCCTTCGTCTTAGGGCGCGACAGGCCTAGGGCGCCCCAGCCCTTAGGCTTTGGGAGCCCCAGGCCTGGGGTACTCCTGCCCTTCGGTTTTGGGAGTCCCAGGCCTGGGGCGCCACCTCCCTTAGGATTTGGAGCCCCAGCCCAGTTGCGCCCCAGCCCTTAGGCTTAGGGAGCCCAAGGCCTGCGACGCCCCAGCCCTTAGGCTTTGGGAGCCCCAGGCCTGGGGCGCCCCAGCCCTTTCTCTTACGGAGCCCCAGGCCTGCGGCGCCACAGCCCTTAGGCTTAGGGAACCCCAGGCTTCCGACGCCCCATCCCTTAGGCTTAGGGAGCCCATCGCCGGCGACGCCCCAGCCCTTCGGCTTAGGGCGCGACAGGACTAGGGCGCCCCAGCCCTTAGGCTTTGGGACCCACAGGCCTGGGGCACCCCAGCCCTTAGGCTTTGGGAGTCCCAGGCCTGGGGCGCCCCAGCCCTTAAGGTTAGGGAGCCCAATCCTGCGATGCCCCAGCCCTTAGGCTTTGGGAGCCCCAGGCCTGGGTCGCGCCAGCCCTTAGGTTTACGCAGCACCAGGCCTGGGGCGCCTCAGCTCTTTGGCTTTGGGCAGCCCCGGACTAGGTCGCCCCAGCCCTTCGGCTTAGAGAGCCCCAGCCTGGGGCGCCCCAGCTCTTAGGTTGATGGAGCCCCTGGCATGGGGCGCCCTAGCCCTTAGGCTTAGGGAGCCTCTGGCCTGGGGCGCCACAGCCCTTTGTCTTAGGGAGCCCCAGGACTGGGGCACCCCAGCCCTTAGGCTTTTGGAGCCCCAGGCCTGGAGCGCCCCAGCCCTTAGGCTTTGGGAATCCCAGGCCCGGGGCGCCCCCGCCCTTAGGATTTGGGAGCCCCAGGCCAGTTGCGCCCCAGCCCTTAGGCTTTGGGAGCCCAAGGCCTGCGACGCCCCAGCCCTTAGGCTTTGGGAGCCCCAGGCCTCGGACGCCCCAGCCTTTAGGCTTACGGAGCCCCAGGCCTGGGGCACCACATCCCTTAGGAATTGGGCGCCCCAGGCCTAGGGCGCCCCAGCCCTTTGGCTTAGGGAGCCCCAGGCTTGGGGCGCCCCAGCCCTTAGTTTTAGGGAGTCCCAGGCCAGTTGCGCCCCAGCCCTTAGGCTTAGGGAGCCCAAGGCCTGCGACGCCCCTGCCCTTAGGCTTTGGGAGCCCCAGGCCTGGGGCGCCCCAACCCTTAGGCTTACGGAGCCCCAGGCCTGGGGCGCCACAGCCCTTAGGCTTTGGGCGCCCCAGTCCTAGGGCGCCCCAGCCCTTTGGCTTAGGGAGCCCCAGGCCTGGGGCGCACCAGCCCTTAGTTTTAGGGAGCCCCTGGCCTGGGGCGCCGCAACCCTTAGGTTTTGGGAGCCCCAGCCGGGGCGCCCCAGCCTTTAGGCTTTGGGAGCCCCTGGCCTGGGGCGACCTGCCCTTAGGCTTAGGGAGCCCCAGGCCTGGGGCGCCCCAGCCCTTAGGCTTTGGGAGCTCCAGACCTGGGGCGCCCCAGCCTATTGGCTTAGGGAGCCTCAGGCCTGTGAAGCCCCAGCCCTTAGGCTTTGGGAGCCCCAGGCCTGTGGCACCCCAGCCCTTAGGCTTAGGGAGCCCCAGGTCTTGGGCGCCCCATCCCTAGGCTTAGGGAGCCCCAGGTTGGGGCGCTACAGCACTTAGGCTTAAGGAGGCCCAGGCTTGGGGCGCTGCAGCCTGTAGGATTTGGGAGCTCCAACCCTGGGGCACCCCAGCCCTTATGTTTGGGAGCCCCAGGCCTGGGGTAGCCCCGCCCTTAGGCATAAGGAGCCCCAGGCTGGGGCGCCCCAGCCCCTAGGCTTAGGGAGCCTCTGGCCTGGGGCGCCACAGCCCTTTGTCTTAGGTAGCCCCAGGCCTGGGGCGCCCCAGGACTGGGGCACCCCAGCCCTTAGGTTTTGGGAGCCCCAGGCCTGGGGCGCCCCAGCACTTAGGCTTTGGGAGTCCCAAGCCTGGGGCGCCCCCGCCCTTAGGATTTGGGAGCCCCAGGCCAGTTGCGCCCCAGCCCTTAGGCTTTGGGAGCCCAAGGTCTGCGACGCCCCAGCCCTTAGGCTTTGGGAGCCCCAGGACTGGGACGCCCCAGCCTTTAGGCTTACGGAGCCCCAGGCCTGGGGCGCCACATCCCTTAGGAATTGGGCGCCCCAGGCCTAGGGCGCCCCAGCCCTTTGGCTTAGGGTGCCCCAGGCCTGGGGCGCCCCAGCCCTTCGACTTATGGTGCCCCAGGCCTGGGGCGTCCCAGCCCTTAGGCTTAGGGAGCCCCAGGCCTGCGGCGCACCAGCCCTTAGGCTTGGGGAGCCCATGGCCTGCGACGCCCCAGCCCTTCGGCATAGGGCGCGACAGGACTAGGGCGCCCCAGCCCTTAGGCTTTGGGAGTCCCAGGCCTGGGGTGCCCCAGCCCTTAGGCTTTGGGAGTCCCAGGCCTGGGGCGCCCCAGCCCTTAGGCTTTGGGAGCCCCAGGTCTTAGGCTTCCCCGCTCTTAGGATTGGGGAGCCCCAGGCCTGGGGCCCCCCAGACCTTAGGCTTAGGGAGCCCAATCCTGCGATGCCCCAGCCCTTAGGCTTTGGGAGCCCCAGGCCTGGGGCGCGCCAGCCCTTAGGCTTACGCAGCACCAGGCCTGGGGCGCCTCAGCTCTTAGGCTTTGGGCAGCCCCGGACTAGGTCGCCCCAGCCCTTCGGCTTAGAGAGCCCCAGCCTGGGGCGCCCCAGCTCTTAGAGTTAGGGAGCCCCTGGCCTGTGGCCCCCAGCCCTTTGGCTTTGGGAGCCCCAGGCTGGGGCGCCCCAGCCATTAGGCTTTGGGAGCCCCAGGCCTGGGGCGCCCCAGCTCTTAGGTTTGGGAACCCCAGGCCTGGAGCGCTCCAGCAATTATACTTTGGGAGCCCCAGGCCTGGGGCGCCACAGCTCTTAGGATTTGGGAGCCCCAGGCTGGGGCGCCCCAGGCCATAGCTTTTGGGAGCCCCAGGCCTGTGGCGCCCAGCCCTTAGGCTTAGGGAGCCCCAGGCCTGTGGGGACCCAGCCCTTCGGCTTAGGGAGCCCCAGGTCTGGGGCGTCCTAGCCCTTAGGCTTAGGGAGCTCCAGGCCTGGGACGCCACAGCCCTTAGGCTTAGGGAGCCCATGGCTGGGACACCCCAGCTCTTCGGCATCGGGAGCCCGAGCCTGGGGCGCCCCAGCCGTTAGGCTTTGGGTGTCCCAGACCTGGGGGGCCCAACCCTTAGATTTTGGGAGCCCCAGGCCTGGTACGCCCCTGCCCTTAGGCTTAGGGACCCCCAAACCTGGGGCGCCAAAGCGCTTAGGCTTTGGGAGCCCCAGGCCTGAAGCGCCCCAGCCCTTAGGCTTAGGTAGCCCCAGTCTTGGGGTGCCCCAGCAATGCTTACCTGATAGTACCACCAATGATTAGAAAGGAAAAGAGCCTCTCTCTAATAGAATTCCTGAGCTTCTAGATAAAACTACAGCTGTCATCAGGAAGCCTGCGTGAAACTCAAAAGGAAACAACACTGAAAGGAAAAGGTTCAAACTCTGATGGTATCAACTGAGTGCCAGAACCCAGCTATTCCTGATGCTCTGTCCCCAGACTTACAAATTCTATAAACCTAACCATTAATTCCTTCTCCCGCTCCTTCCCTTCTTACGCCCCAAGGTACTTTGACTTAGCTTTGAAGGCACTCACAACTTCAGGGGTTCTGCCTTGCACAGGTGTCTGCTTGCTTCCAGTTCAGTCCTGACATTGTCCCTATCTTTAGCCATGTTAGGCTTGCATACTAGAGCTTTCCTTTGCTTGTCTCCCTATTGTTCTTGTCCTATGAAGTCTGTGGCTTTATCTTTAAGTCTAAGTCCTGCTCTTCCGCTTTCTTAGAAATCTGTCTCTGTATCTTGGCTCGTGGCAGGTTGTGTCCTTCAAAGATGACTGTCCTAATGTTGCACATCGCACATTCTCTTGTTACAAGATGAGTTTGTGTTCATTTTTCCAGAAACAGAGCCTGCTTTCCCTTTTCCTTGCATCTTGGCAGGCCTTTGACTATGGCAGAAGTGTTGCTCTGTGACTTCCACCTGGTCGTATTGGGTTGTTCACCATTTGGACCCTGTCAGGATATTGCAAGGAAGACCAAGCCAAATGAAAATGTCACATATAGGGTTCTTCTTGAGCTCCAACCAATAGAAGTATCAGTTGTGTGAGGGAGTGAGTCTTAAGAGAGCTGCAGCCTCTGTCCTTTGAGCTACCCCAGCTAATGCTTGATGAAGCCAAAACTAGTGTCCTCACTGAGCTCTGCCCAGATTGCAGATTTGTGAGCAAAATTGATGTTATCATTACTTTAAGATGTTATTTGTGGGGATACTTTCTGTTAGCAGCAGATCATCAGTATACTGCCTAATCAGACTGCATTGCCAGTTTTACTCTCTCTCTCCATATATATATATATATATATATATATATAGATAGATAGATAGATAGATAGATAGATAGATAGATATAGATAGATAGATAAATATAGATAGAGATAGAGATAGATAGAGAGAGATAGAGATAGAGAGAGAGATAGAGAGAGATAGAGAGATAGAGAGATATAGAGATATAGAAATAGAGATATAGAGATATATAGATATAGATATCCTCCTCTCATCTGTCAGTTGGTTGTACTATAATGTTTTGTGTATTGTTATGATGCTGGAAGCTCTGTTCCCAGAATTTCAAATACCATCAGGATTGCCCATGGTGGACAGGTTTCAGTGAAGCTTCTAGTCTAAGACAGACAAGGAAGAGGGGCCTGACCGTCCACTTCCAAAAATTACTGAAAGAAACCTTATGGATCACAAGAGAACACTGACTGACTAATGTGTTTTGGACACACTATCAGTGGACAATTGCTAGAGGAAGACATCATATTTGATGAAATAGAGGGACAGGGAAGATCCTTGTTGAGGCAGATTGACCTAATCGCTGCAACAATGGACTTCAACATTCAGGAATGTGTGACAATGGTGCCAGATAAGACAGCACTCCATTCCATTTCATATAAGGTCTCCATGGATCACAGTAGACTTGATGGCACTCTCTATATGTTTGTCTTCAGTGACTTCCCATAGGGCTGCTCTGCCTTGCAGCCTCTATTCTTCATGCTTCCAAATGGGGAGCACAACAGGTCCATAGTCACTGATATTCCCCTCAATCCCCAGGTAAAGTAAGGAGGCATGAAGCTAACTAGGTTGTTCTCTTTGCCTTGTCTCTCTTCCTTTTCTCCTCCTCCAACAGGGCTAGAGGGAGTAAATACTTACCTTGCAGTCTAGAAGAGAATTTCTTCCACACCAAAATCTTCTCCTTCCTCAAAAGGCACATACATGCCTTTCTCCTTGTTTTGAATTAAAATGGCAGATGGGATGGTAGGAAAGAAAATGAACTAGTCTAACAGAATGGCCAAACAGATTTACCTTCCACATAAGAATGCAAATAACTCCTCAATCTTGTTATAGTGTCATGATATGATGAGCTCCATCAAAGCAGAGTAGAACACCACGGAGGTCAGACCAGAAAGACCATATTGAGTTGATTTTGTATGAGAGATTCTAGTTGCTAATTATACTTTTCATAACAGACAGATGGCAGGTATAGAAGCCCAGACTTAAAATGTCTTTATCTAATTGCCTGCCTAAATATATATTTGCAATATGGTCTTCAAAGGGAATACTTTCTTTACCTTAAATTCCATTTCTTTTTCCGCTCTTTTATGTAATTTTATTTAAGTATCATTGATGTACAATAGACCATAGTGTGTTTTGCTCTTTGAGGTTTTTAAAAAGAATCATTTTATTGGGGGTTCCTACAACTCTTAGTACAATCTATACATAAATCCACTGTGTACATTTGTTGCCATCATCATTCTCAAAACATTTGCTTTCTACTTGAGCCTTTTGTAGTAGCTGCTCATTTCCCTTCCTTCCCACTCCCCCTCCCTCATGGACCCTTGATAATTTATAAATTATTATTCTGTCCTATCTTACACTGTCCGACATCTACCTTCACCCACTTTTTTGTTGTCCCTCCCTCATGGAGGAGGTTATATGGAGATCCTTGTAATCAGATCCCTCTTTCTACCCCACCTTTCCTCCACCCTCCTGTTATTGCTACTCTCAGCACTGGTCCTGAAGGGGTCATCTGTCCTGGTTTTCCTGTGTTTCCAGTTCCTATATGGACCAGTGTATATTCTCTGGTCTAGCCAGGTTTGTAAGGTAGTATTGGGATCATGATAGTGGGCGCGGTAGCATTTAGGAACGAGAGGAAAGTTATATGTTTCATCGTTGCTACACTGCATCCTAACTGGCTCATCTCCTCCCAGCGACCCTTCTGTAAGGGGTTGTCCCGTTGCCTACAGATAGATCTTAGATCTCCTAACTGTACCCCCCTTCATTCACAATGATATGATTTTTTTGTTCTTTGATGCCTGAAACCTGATCCCTTCTACATCTTGTGATCACACAGGCTGGTGTGCTTCTTTTATGGGCGCTTTATTGCTTCTGAGTTAGATGGCCACTTGTGAACCTTCTAGTCTTTAAAACCCTAGACTCTTTATCTTTTGATACCTAGGCTCCATAAGCTTTCTTCACCTCATTTGTTTATAGACCCACTTTTTGTCTTGAGTGATTGTGTCGGGAAGGTGACCATCATGGAATACCAGTTCCTTAAATTCCATATCTATAGGCTTAAGTCTTACCCACAGGAAGCCTATTTTTATTTTATCCCTGGAACAAAATCTTGCAATAATTTTCTCTTTTTGGGTAAGTCCATCCTGAATCACTTATCCTTTAACATTTACAAGAATTTATCTGTAACCAACCCCATTTACATAGTCTCATTCATGCTATTTCCACAATAATTGCTAATAACCCTATTTTTTAGAATCGGAAGAAAGCATCAGCATCAATATCCCATTGACACTGAGTTGATTTCAACTCATGGGTACCCTATAGGACAGAATAGTATTGCCTCATAGGTTTCCAAGGCTGAAAAAAAATCTATTTATTGTGAGATGGGTGAAGGTTTACAGAATACATCTGTTTTCCATGTGACAGTTCACACATATTTTGCTTCATGATATTGACTGCAGTCTGCTCAACGTAATATCACTTATCGCACTTCCTCCTTGTATTTCCTGTTTCCATTCCCCCTTCTTTCCTGACCCTTCTGAACTTTATCTTTGAATAAATTATATCCTTTTGATTCAAATAGTTGATTAGTGTTACTTTTTACCTTATAGATCTACCTATTGTTTGGCTGAAGATTGAGCCAAGGGAGTGAGTTCAGTTCCAGATCTGAAGGTGCCTAAGGACAACAGTCTTGTAGGTTCCAAGAATCTCTCTCTGAGCAATACCCCTAAACTTTTAAAATAAGTTTAAACTTTGTTGCACATATTTCTCCTATTCTATCCCAAAATTCCAAAGCAAATTCATTATCATTGTGTTGAAGCTGACTCATAGAGACCCTACAAGATAGAATAGAACTTCACCCTTTCATTTTCCAAGGCTTAAATCTTTACCAGAGCAGACAAACTCATATTTCTCACATGGACCAACTGATAGGTTAGAACCACTTACTTTGTGGTTAGGAGCACAATGAGGAGTCCACTCTGCCATTAGAGCTCGTTAAGAATGCTATCCAGGATTCCCTAATGCTATCCCTCTCAGATCAGTTGGTAGTGGTAATAAATGTAAATCTTAAGGGGGTCAGACTTCCACATCGTAACTCTTCCTTGGGGAAGATGGGGGGTTTGAACTGCTGATTGATTAGCCCTTAAGTGCTTAATTACTGCCTCACCAGGGTTCTCCTTAACATCAGAACAGTGGACACTTATTGGTTTTTCTTGCTGGTCTCTGTTCCCTAAAAATTGCACTTCATCCACAGGGTTTTCTTCCACAACACACAGCTGCTAGTGTTTTTGGTTTTTTTCTCCACATGACTTCACCTTCCTGGTCAAAGCTGATTTGTCCAGTGCTAAACACACAATGAAAACATAGCCATATTTGCACACTACAAAATTTGAAGTGAGACAGCAAACTATTTGTTGAGTTTTTTGAATGACAGAAGTCTAAAAGGAAGTGTTATGATACAGGAAACAGTGAGTTTTGATGTCCAGGATCTATGCTGGGGACCCGGTTGGCACTCCGAATGACTATTCAAAGTGATGGTATGAATTCTCCTCTTCCATGACCTACACATATAATAGATATAACCACTAAGTCCATGATTTGACAAATGTCTTGTGTGATTGAGTTTTGGTTCCCCATAGGATTAGATCCTGAGACAAAGGTTTTAATTAAGCCATTTTTGGGGGAGATATCAATAAGGAAATGGGAAACAGAAAAGGGAAAGAAGGCAGCCAATGAAAAGTACATTATCAAACAATTTAAAATTGTGAGCAACTGGAGGTTAATCTACTGGAGACACTGTAGAAAATCCACTAGTTATTCTGCCCAGAATGTGAGGGAGTGTGGCTATTTGTCCAACAACTCCTATGGGTCATTGGTTAAGGGTTACTGCAGGAAGCAAGAATTAACTCCACAACCTCCTAAGCCATGCATTCTCAGGTACAGTGGTCTACAGAAACTAGAGAAAGCAGGAAGAGAGATGTGCTGGCCATTCGGAATTAGGCTAGCATGCCAAGTTGTCAGACATGTCAGGTTCTTGCACTATCATAACTTGTGAGATATACCACTGGTATTTCAAACACAAGCATAGTTACCCGTGGTGGAATATTTTCAGAAAAGCTTACAAGCTAAATAGACTAGAAAGAATAACCTGCCAATCTACATCTGATAAAAATAGTGGTGTTTGTGGAGCACATTGATAGCAGTGGAATATTTTTTCATATAGTGCAGGATGATGAACCCCTCAAGTTGGAAGACACTCAAAATATAATTGGGGAAGAGCTGTCTCCTCAAAGTAGAGTTGACCTTAGTGATATAAAGTTTTCAGGACCTATATTTGTTGATGTGGCAATGACTCAAAATGAGAAGAAACAGCAGTACTGCAATAACCACTAACAAGAAGATGGGATGCATGAAATATGGATCTAGAAAAATTGGAAGCCATGAAAAAATGGAACACATAAAGATCAAACACTCTAGGTGTTATTGAACTGAAATAGACTGGCATTGGCCATTTTGAATGTCATAATAATATGGTTTACATACCAGAGTAACAAATTTGAAAGGAATGGATGACTTTCATGTTAAAAAAGAGAATGTTTCAACATCGATTCCAATGTTCACCATTGTTAGGTGTAGGATATATTACACCTACAAGGATGAATAATTAATAAAGTTATTATTCAAATTGACACACCAACCACTAATGCTAACAATAAAGCCATTGAGGATTTTTACCAACCTTTTCAGTCTGAAATTGATGAAACATGCAATCAAGATTACTGATGACTTGAATGCAAAAATTGGAAACTAAGGAGGAGGATCACTAGTTAGAAAATATGGCCATGGGGATGGAAGCCACATGGGAGATCTCATGACAGAATATTCCAATGAGGATGGCTTATTGATTGAACATTTATTTTTCAGTGATGTAAACAGTAACCATAGACATGGATCATGTATATTGGATAGAAATACACAGGAATTAAATCAACTACATCTGTTGAAATAAACTACTATATATACTCGAGTATAACCCAAGGCAACTAATTTTACCCCCCAAAGCTGGGGTGCTTTTTCAGCACAAAAAATTGTGCTGAAAAAAACTCGGCTTATACTCAAGTATTTACGGTATAAAGAAGTTCAATATCATCAGTCACGAGACTGGAGACCAACTGTGGAACAAACCATCAATGGCAAATTCAACTCGAATTCAAATAAAATTAAAACAAGTCCCCAAGAGTCAAAGTATGAATTTGAGTATATCTCATCTAAATTAGAGGATACTTCAAGAAGAAAGTTGACACATTGAACACAAATCACCTGAGATGATACAAGTTCTGCAATAATATCAAGAACATCATAAATAAAGAAATTCAAAGATAATTAAAAAGATAGAAACTAAAGAAAAGACAAAATGGATGTCACGTTGAATGTGGAGTAGCTGAAGCCAATGAAAGAAATGATGAAGTACGAAAAAGAGAGAGAGAGAAATATAGAAATAATTGATGAAGTAAAGACGCTGAATAAAGAAGCTGAACATAAAATTTCAAAGGGGAATTCAAAAAGATGGAATGAAGAATTATATGAAAAGGTGCAAAGACCTGGAATTAGGACAGCAAAAATGAAAAGCATGTGCATTTCACTAGCTGAAAAAATTGAAGAGAAATTCAAAATACAGAATTACACAGATAGCATCAAAAGAAGATGAAAGGGATTCACTGACCACATGAAGCCCAGGCTCCACAGCGCTGAGTCCAGAAGACCAAGATAGCATAGGGTTCTCACTGCAGATTGCTCTGAGAGTACTCACAGTAGTAGGCCCTGGATCAACTTGGGAAAATGTAGAACTCAAAATAAGAAGACTAACCTTAGGATATGATAGGCACTAGTGGAATTCCCATTTGACACCTGACCTCACTTCCATGGCTCAACTTTCAGCCCCCAAATAGGAGACCTATACTGTCAACGATGTACAATTCAGAGCCCAGCATTTGTCAGGGAGTTACTCAGAAGGCAGGAAGGAATGGGAACGAAAGACCAATGGAAATGGAAAACAAAGGGAGGGAATAGGAAAAGTAGTATTGCATTGTAGGTATTGCAATCAATATCGCAAAACATTGCATGAATTGTAAGGAAAATCAATTTACTCTGTATATTTTCCTTCATATCACAATCAAAACAGTGTAAAAAGAAATAAATCATATGACCGAGTACACTGGTAGATCTTGCTGAAGACCAATTTCCAGTGTTAAAAGATGTCACTTTGAGGAATAAGGCACAGCTGAGCCCTAGTGGTATAGTGGTTGCAAACATAATGCGTCAGAACCAACCCAGTTGGGTTGCTCAACACAAGATCAGCAATTCTGCTCCCATACAAAGTTCCAGTATTGGAAACCCACAGGGATATCTCTCCCCTGTCCTATAGAGTTGCTAAGGGTTGGAATCAACTTGATGGCAGTGAACTGGATGTAAGCCAGGCTGACTAGAGACACAAATCAAGTGCCACTCATATATGTGCAATAAATAGTTTTCTATCAAGAAGTCATTATAGTATTTCTATTTCAAGGAAATATCCCAGGCCAGTCCAACTCAAGTCCATAAGTCCAACACTAGCCCATAAGTTCCTTTCCAACTTACGCAGTTACATGCAATGATGCAGAATGCAGGGATGTCAAAGGCCAGTGATTGTAATGTCGTGTGGACCCAAGGTCGATGGAAGCATGGCAAGACTCTGGCAGCTCTCAACGTGGGCAGGAAGCAGTCAGGTGAATGCAAAAAGAAGGGGAGGTTCCCAGGGCCCTCCTTATGAGAAGGCCATGGCCACAAAGAGGCACCATCAGGCTATGGTGTGATTGACAGATTGGATACCAACCTTACACTTTTACATATCTTCAAACTGACATAAAATTATATAACTATCATACTATGGTACTTTCAATCACCTCATATGTACTTGAAAATGGACAATAATTATGAAAGGTAAAATAAAAGTTGATGTCTTTGAATTATGATGCTGGTGCAGAATACTGAATTTTCCATGGACTTTTAGAAGAAGGAGCAAATCTTTCTTGGCGGAAGTAGAGCCGGAATGCTTCCTAGACGTGAGAATGGCAAGACATCATATCACATACTTTGGACATGTTAACAGCTGAGCATAGTCCCTAGAGAAGGATATCATACTTTGTAAAGTGGAGTGGTGAAAAAAAGAAGAAGGTCCTCAATGGGATGAATTGGCATACTGGCTGCAAAAACGGTCTCCAACATTAACTGTGAGGAAACAGGCTGTGGGTGCTATGAGTTAGAGCCAAATTAACAGTGTCTAACAATGACAACTCCCCTCCCCCGCCCCATCTGTCAATTTGCTGCACTGTGGTAGCTTGTGCTTTGCTGTAATGCTGGGAGTTAGTCCACTAGTACTTCAAATACCAGGCAGGATCACCCACGGTGAACAGATTTCAACACAGCTTCCAGACTAAGAACTGACAGGACGACAAAACAATCAGTTCACTTCTGAGGGATTCACCATTGAAAACTTTCTGCATAGCAGTAAAATATTGTCTGATATAATGCCAGAAAATGAGCCCCTCAGATTGCAAAACAATCAAAATATCACCGAGAAAGAGAGCTTCCTCCAAGTAGGGTCCACCTTAATGATAACTCAAAACCTCACAACAGGAGCTGTAGATAACATCATAATAAATGGAGAAAATATTGAAGTTATCAAGGATTTCGTCTTGCTTAGATTCACAACTAATGCTCATGGAAACAACAATCAAGAAACCAAATAACATATTGCATTAGGCAAATCTACTGCACATAACCACTTTAAAGTACTGAAGATCAAGAATTTCACTTAGGATTAATGAATGTGAAATTTGAAAATTGAATGAGAACGACTGAAGGAGAACTGGTGCATTTGAATTAAGGTACTGACAAAAAAATTCTGGAAGTACCATGGGTGGAGAGAAGAATAAACAAATCTGTCTGAGAAGAAGTGCAGCTAAATGTTCCTTGGCAGATAGGATGGCGAGACTTCATCTCCTGTACTTTGCAGAGGTTATCAGGACAGCCCAGTCCCTGGAGGAATATCATACACATTACAGTGGAGGGGTTGCAAAAAGAGGAAGACACCCGATCAAATGGATCGAGACAATTCCTACAACAATGGGCTCAAACATAACAAAATTTTTGAGTATGGGGCACGACCAGGCAATGTTTCATTCTGTTGTGTAGGCATTATTATGAGACAGAACTGACTTGAAGGCATCTAGCAACAAAGTGTACTAAAGCTTTCTGGCACCTTCATTTGCTGATGGATTATAATTCAAAATGAGAAAAATCATTGCAACCATTCATTAATAATCAGAACATGAATCGTGCAAATTAAGAATCTAGGAAAATTGGAAATCATAAAAAATGGAATCTGACCTATAAAGATCAGTATCCTAGGCATTGGTGAGTTGAAATAGTCCCTTTGAATCTTAAAATGATAAGAATGAGTATGCTGACAATGACAAATTCAAAAGAATGTCTCTTTCATCCTCAAAAAGAGCATTTCTAGATCTATCTTGAAATGCAATGCTGCCTGTGACAGAATAATATCTATCTTCACACATAAGGAAGGCCGGTTAATAGAACCATTATTGAAATTTTCTCACAAACCACTAAAGCCAATGAAGAATTGTACCAACTTCTTTAGTCTGAAATTGATCACACATGTACTGAAAATGCATTAATAATTGCTGACAATTGGAATGCACACATGGAAACAAAAAGGAAGAAAGAGTAATTAGAAACTATGGCTTTGGGGATCGAAAAGAAGCTGAAGAATGCATGAAAGAATTCTACAAGAGCAATAACTTCCTCATTGCAAACAGCTTTATTCAACAACAGGAGCGGCATATATACATGTGGAATACACAGGAATGGAATTGATTAAATCTGTGGGAAGACAGGATAGAGAAGCTCAACATCATTGAGACAAAATAAGACCGGAGGCCAACTATGTAACAGACTATCAATTACTAATATGCAAGTTCAAGTCAAACCTAAAGAAAATTAAAATAAGAACGCAAAAGAGCCCAAATACAGCCTACATTAAATCTGTGGTCGGCTGGGGTTTCTAGAGAAACAAACCAGTGATACTGATACATGTAGAAGAAGGAAATTTATATCAATAAAGAATTTTACATTAAGAAGTCCACACAACAAGAAACCCCAGTCCAACTCCAGCCCATAAATCAGATGCAAACTAGAGGCCCTTCCAGACTCATGAAGCTGTTGGAGGAATAGCCCAAGAAACAGGAAAACCACAGGTTGGTGGAGGCAGAGTTGGGAGAATCCAAAGTCAACAGGCAGTTGGAAGACCACAGACAGCTCTTAGGGTCAGCAGGTCTCATGGTGATTGCCATCCCAAGAAGCCAGACGTAGGGTCCAGGGTCTTTTCATCTGGAAGAAAAAGAGTGAGCCCATTCTCCACAGTCTACTTATAGCTATGAAATAGGTCACACCCCCAAGGAGACTGTGACCTGCACCTTCTGAAGATCCTGGTCAAGCTAAATTGACACCAAACCATACTCTCACAATATCTCACCTGAATTTAGAGCCTATCTCAAGAATGGTTTGGACATATTGAACATTAATGATCAGCTACCAGAAGACTTGTGAAATAGCATCAAGGTCATCAAACTTTTTTTTTGTCATGTCAACTGGGGCTATTTGTTTATTTATCATAAATTATTTTATTGGGGGCTCCTCAAAAAGATCATTAATAATACAGGAAAGAAAGAAAATACTACAGTGGATATCAGAGGAGACTGTGAAACTTGCTCTTGAACCTAAAGCAGCTAAAGCAAATGGAAGAAATGATGAAGTAAAAGAGTTGAACAGAAAAATTTGAAAGGCCAGCTTGAGAAGATAAAGTAAAGAATTATATTGTAACGTGTAAAGACCTGGAATTAGGAAAGCAAAAGGAATGAGTACAGTCAGCATATCATAAATTGAAAGAACAGAAGAAAAAATCCAAGCCTTGGATTAAAATGTTGAAGGATTATTTATCAAGCTATTGAATGATGCAGGGAGAATCCTAAGACTATGGAAGGAGTATACAGAGTCTCTGTACCCAAGAATTAGTTGAGGTTCTACTAGTTCAAAAGGCCAAGATGAAGTTGAAGCTGCAATGTAAGCATTAGTGAAAAGCAAGGAAGGATAGGAATGGAAATATTTCAACACGCTCATGCAGTGATAGTCCATGTCAAGAAATTTGGAAGATAGCTATCTGGCCAACCAACTGGAAGTGATTAATATTTGTGTCCATTCTAAAGAAATATGATGCAACAAAATCTGCAAATTAATGTAAAATAACATTAATATGACATGCAAGTACAATTTTATTGAAGATAACTTTAAAAGTAGTTATAGCAATATGTCAACAGGAAGCTGCCAGAAATCCAGGCTGTATTAAAAGAGGGCATGAGGCAAGGTATATCAATGCTGATTTCAGATGGACCTTGGCTGAAAACAGAGGATACAAGGAAAATGTTTACTTATGTACTATTGACTATGCAGAGGATTTTACTGTGTATCATAACAAACTTTGGGTAGCATATGAATACATATGAGAACAATGGGAATTCCCGTACATTTAATTGTGCTCCTGTGGTACCTGTACATAAAGCAACAGGAAGTGGTTCGAATAGAACAAGGGGATAGTGCGTGGTTTAAAATCAGGAGAGTGTGTGTTGTGGTTATATCCTTTCACCATATGTGTTAGACAGGGTTCTCTAGAGAAACAAAACCAGGACATTTATGATTTGATAGATAGATAGAACACGAAGGAATATAACAGCTAATTAGTCCACATAGCAGTACAGAGGACTCAGTTTAACTCACTTCCATGCAACAGTAAATATGGCAGTACAGCCAGGCAGCAAACTGCAGAACTAGGTAAGGCAGCCACACACTGGTCTGATCACCAGAGAGCAACTGAGAGATAGGTGTGGCTTGCTGAGCCATTTATCTCTTTGCCCACGAATCAAACTGCGAACTTATTAATCCCACATGTTCTTATTGGCCAGGTTGGCACTATAAACCTACCTATCTATCACACTATACTTATTCAAATAATCTGAGAAGCTGCTCTGTATGAGGAAGTTGAGGCATCTGAATTGGAGGAAGAATCATTAACAACCTGTGTTATGCAGATGACCCAATCTTGCTGGCTGAAAGTCAATAGGCCTTGAAGTACTTAATGATAAAGCTCATATAAATTAGTCTTCAACACTAAGAATACAAATGTCTTCTCAACTTGACAAATATAAACCCACAACATCATTACAAATAGAGAAACGTAGCTAAACTCTATTTTACTTGGACCCACAATCAATACTCACAGAAGCAGCAGTCAATAAATCAACGTATTTCATTGGAAAAATCTGTTGTAAAAGACCTCTTTAAAATGTGAAAGAGCAAATGTTTTACTCTGGGGATTAGCAAGTTATGCCTGCTTTTAGCCTTGATATTTTTAATCACCTTAGATGCATGTGAAAGGAGTCTTAATTTCAGTGTCTGGTATGGGTTGAATGACTCACAGCAAGGTTGGTGGTTCAACCCACTTGCTGCTCCACAGAAGAAAGAGGAAGCTATTTGACCCTGTAAAGATTTACAGCCTTGGAAACCCTATATGGTCACTATGAATAACAATAGACTTGATGGTAATGTTTGGCATATGCATGTGAAAGATGGACCATAATTAAGGAAGACTGAAGAAAATATGATGCTTTTAAAATATGATGTTGCAAATAATATTGAATATACCACGAATGCCCAGCAGAACAAAGAGGTCTGTCCCAGAAGAAGTACAGCCAGAATGTGTTTTAGAAGTGAGGATGGTAAAACTTTATTTCATATACTTTGAACATGGTATCAGGAGAAATTAGTCCCTAGAAAAGGACAAAATACTTGGTAGAGCATCATCAAAAAACAGGTAAACCCAGAATGAGATGGATCAACACAGTGGCTGTAACAATAGGCTAAAATATGACCATTGTGAGGATGTCACAGGACTAGAAAGGCTTTTATTCTATTGTGCATAGGGTCACTATAAGTGGCAGTGCGTGAGTTTTTGTTGATTAACAACACTGGGATATGAGCAATGTCCCCATGGCATATGCTAAACTGTCACCATGCTGGACACAGTTGATCTTTGTGGCTTTAGAGGGTAATTATTTGGAGGGTTATGATTCCACTGAATTTTTTTCTGTGTATTCAAACTATTCCATCCTAAGATTCCACAGATCTATCCAAACCAAGCTCACTGCCATTGAATCAATGATAACTCATATCAACCCTACAGGACATGGGTAAAATTGTACCTGTGAGGTTCTGAGACTGTACCTCTTTACAGAGTAGAGTCCCATCTTTCTCCCGAAGAACAGCCGGTGATTTTAAAATACCGACCGTGCAATTAGCAGCCCAATGTGTAACCAAGAACTATTCAGGGAAGCTAGAGGGAGAGCATGAAAAGAAATGAGTAGTTGAGGTGGTTGGATGCACATCCATCCCTTTGTTCTACTCTCTGTGACTTTTTCTGAGTTCATTCAAAATGTAAATTAAGACACAAAATAGAATTCTACCCAACCCTGCTATATGCCTAAACAGTATCCATTTTTCTCATTCTTACTACTAATAGAAGCTCAATTTTGTTTAGGGTGATAATGTACCTACTTAAATCGCTCACTCCTAGGCTGCCTTGCAGCTATGCATAAGCATTTGACCCAGTTTGGGCCAAATATGTGTAGGTGAAAGATACTGAGTAGGACTCCCAAGAAAGTTTTTGTTGTTGTTTAAGGCAAAACACTTGTCTGGCATAACCCATTTCATTTTTGTCCTTGGCTCTTCTGCTGTCATGCTCCCTAGTCAGAATATTGAAAGATGGGAGAGTCACATAGGTTACATGAGTTTGGCAGACCAAAAAGCATGCATTCTCCTATATCCAAGATGAGTCCCTGAGCAAATACGCCAGACCTAGGCTACCTATTTCAAGACTTACTATTGTATAAGACAAACCCCTGTGTGGTGCAAAGGGTTAACACAATTCACTGCTAAGCCAAAGATGCCTTGGAAGAAAAACCTGGCAATCTACATTTAAAAATTCAGCCCTTGAAAACTTCATTGAGCACAGTTCTACCCTGAATCATATGGGGGTAACTGTAAATCAGAATCAATTCAGTGGCAACTGGTTTGGTATTTTTGGTGTTAATATAAGAAAAATGAAGCTTTTGTGATTAGACCACTAGAGTCGGTTTGTTTTTTTTCCCATGTAGCCAGATGCAATTTGGACTGATAGAGAAATAATTAAAAGAATGTAGAGTTAAGTAAGCGTAATGATTATGGAACTAATAATTTAGCAATGGGCTGCTAACCACAAGGTCAGTAGTTCAAATGCACCAGTCACTCAGGGGGAGAAAAGTGAAGCTCTCTGCTTCTGTAAAGGTTTACAGTCTTGGAAGCCCTATATGGGGTTGCTATAAGTTGTAATCAACTTGATAGCATTTTATTTGTTTGAGTTTGGTGACTAGTATGTAAGCTTTGAGGGGGTAGTATTAGACACTTTGAATACTATTCTTAGCACTATAGGTATTATGACTTTGGCAAATGGATAAACGAACAAAAGCGATATTCATTTTGTGTTTTCTGTAGTTTGCCTTATTCTTCCAAGAAGATTGCTCAAGTGTTAAGACCCAGTCTTCTCAGGCATACTTGAATAAAAGAATAACTGATAGACACAGACTTGAACCCTTGCCTGTGTGATCATTGGTGTGTCACTGTTTTTCAATCCATTTCTCATCTGTGAACTGGGGATTACACACGTAGGCCACAGGGTTCTTTTGGAGATTCAGCGTAATATGTGTGTCTTTGATTGAGTCCCCTTGCATGCCGAGCTTATTCCTCAGGCCTGGGTGCAGGGAGGCTATTTGAGATCTGATGGCAGGGAGTGGGAATAGGAAAGCGGACTCAAGACTGAGTTAGGGGGAGAAGCAATCACAATGGGAACGGGGTGTTGAGGCTTTTAATGTAGGATACAGGGTCTTGATTCCCCCAGGACTTCTGAGCAACATGGGTTCTGTCCTAGAATTGTCTACCAGAAACAGGAGGCTGGGCTCTTCTTCGCCTGTAGTGGTGTTGAGCATTCCTCCTAGTAAGGTGACCTCTCCTACCTTCCTGGGTTTGGCTTTCCATGCCTTTGAAAAGGCTTCGAGGCAGAAGGACATGGAGAGCTGCGTGCTGCACAGTTGTGATAAGACACCATTTCAGCAGGAGCCTGCACTTACATAGAGCCGTTCGCCACTGCTATGATGGATATCAGGAGGAGCCCTGGAAGTGCAGTGGTTACAAGTTGGTTTGCTAACTTCAAGGTCAGCAGTTCAAAACTACTAGCTCCAAGGAAAAAAGATGGGGTTTTCTACTCCAATAAAGAGTTGTAGTGTTTGAAACTCGCAGGGGGCAATTGTACACTGCCACACAGAATCGCTATGAGTCGGTATTGACTGGAAGGCAGTGAGATGGTGTCGGAGATGGGTCAAAGGAATGTAGCATGGCAACCCTAAGAATCTGCTACAGAACCATAAAGTGCCTGGGATAGATGAGTTTATTGTGCTTGGCTTTTTAAAACCATCAAACGGGCAACAGTTAGAAAGTCAAACATACCAAGTGTCATTGGAGATCCGGGGAAAGCAGAGAAACACTGCTAATGATGCAGGTTTGCTGCACAGCAATCTGGCAGAGCTTAGTGAAAGTCCATTGAATGGAGCCTAGGACCTAGTGAGCCCCTCCTGGGCGTACAACCAAAGAAGCGCAGTCACTGAGTTGACTTTCATTCCTCGTGACCCTATCAAACAAAGCTGAATGGTCCCATGATGTTTTCAAGGCTTCTATTGGGAAGTAGACAGCCATGCCTTTATCCCACAGTGTGTGGAAGACGGCTTCAAACTACTGACCTTTGGGTTAGCAGCCAAGCACTTAATATCTCCCCCATCAAATCTCTCTCCTGGATGTATAAAAGCAAACAAAACCCCAGTTGATTCTTCCTCATTAGCAACCCTACAAGGCACAGTAGAATTGCTGCTTTAGGTTAACAAAACTAAATTCTTACGACAGCAGACAGCCTCTCTTTGCTCCATGGAATAGGTGGTGGGTTGGTACTGCTCACCTTGGGGTTAGCAGCCCAACACATATTTCCTGGGTATATAGGCCAAGCTATTTATCCAATTCACAGGGCCCTTGGGACATTTTTACAAGAATGGTCACCACACTGATACCTGCAGTAGAGAAGAGTTGGAGCCGAATTGGATGCCAATCAACAGACAACTGAAGAAGGAAACAAAAGAAAGATGATGATTGCTCATGACCAAGTGGCACGCAGCAGCACATACAATTGATATGCAGCATGACAATAACTCTTAATGACATTGCAAGGAGTTGAAAAGGTCAAAAACCGAATGAGATTTATATTGCAGTACCATTCATGGAAGCTGAAAGCCCATTCACCAAGCAGCATGGTCTAGTGCACATTGCTGTATGCCTATAAGGACACACACACACCAAGCACCCAGCAGGGGGTATTAATCTGAAGAGGGGAATGGAAGTGATGTGAATGTGGAAAAGGAGGGACAAAACACAAGCAGGGCCTGACATTGATCAGGGTTCACAGTGTGCTATAAAGTAGGCACGATTAATCACTTCCCTGTACCAGAAGACTGAGCTAGATTTTTAAAGCAAATCGAGTGCCTGGAACACAATGGTTGTTAGTTGCTGTTGAGTCAGCTTCCATTCCAACTCACTGTGACAACCAGCTCCCAGTGACTCCATGGGCAATATTCTCCCTGGTCCTGCACCATCTCTTTGGTTGTGCATCAGATTGTGATTCACAGGGGTTTTCGTTAACTGGTTTTCAGAAGAAGAAAGCCACGCTCTTCTTCATCGCTCATCTTAGTCTGGACACATCACAGAAACAGGTTCAGTCTCAAAGCCGCACCCAACCAAGCTTCCCCATTTCAGTATCATAGCAACACAGAATCAGTTCAGTACCTCAGCAATAACCAAGCATCCCCCTGACAAATGAGTGTTGGATGCACATGAGTTTCACTGTCTTGGACTCAAACCCAGATCTCCCACATGAAAAAGGAGAATTCTACAACTGAACCACCAATTTACCCTCAGAATATAATATGTATCCAGTAAATGGTTATTAAGAATGTGGCTGCCAGGAAAATCCAGCAATTTCCTGCCAAGGCTTAACACTAATATCTTCCCCCACACACTAGAAGGCTGCAGAGGAATGACTTTCTCCATGCCAGCCCTGGTATCTAGACAAGGGACCCTAACACTGAGCCACTGAGCCCCAGCAGGCTGGGGAGCAATGTCAAATTGGATGAGGGACAATCCTGGTTGAGTTAGTTTCCCTAAGCTCGCAGGGCAGTTTAGCATGTCCACAGCTGTGTTCAGAATAGCCATGCGATTACCACCGAGAGAAATTCTACATGCTTTCACACCCCATGCTAGTCGTTGCAGCCATCGTTGAGTACAGTTCATGCTCATCACTATCTAGAACTCACGGTGACGCTGTGGGTGAGCCATTGGGCAGGTAACCTCAAGGTTGGCAGTTCAAAGGCACCAGTTGTTCACTGAGAGGAAGGTGAGATGATCTGCTCCTGTAAAGATTTAGCCTGAGGAATTTTATATAGGGTCACAGTGAGTCAGGATCAACTCAATGGTGTTGGTTTGGTTTATTAGACCCACTATCAGATCATATTTAATGTTTTTATTAACATGTATATTTGCCACAAATCCAATGTCTTTTATTTTTATCACTGCATTTCAATACAATTTGTGCCTTTGTGATTCTGTATTTCATTGGAGGTATTTGGAAATATTATTCTGGGGAGTGGGCAGGTGTTCCATAGCCTTTCCTAAATGCCAAAAGGATCCATGGGGTTGCAATGGTTAAGACCCTCTAATAGAGTTTATCAAAGAGCCCTGGAGGCACAATGGTTAAGTGCTCAGCTGCTATCCAAAAGGTTGAAGGTTTGAACCCACCAGTGGCTCTGTTCTTGGAAGAAAAACCAGGCAACTCATTCTTGTAAATATTACAGCATAGAAAAGCCTAGAGCAGTGGTTCTCAAACTTCCTAATGCCACAACCCTTTCATACAGTTCCTCATGTTGTGGTGACCTCCACAACCATAAAAATATTCTCATTGCTACTTCATAACTGTAATTTTGTTATAGTCACACTGTGCAAGGGTCCCACAGGTGGAGAACCATTGGTCTAGAGAGCTCTGCACTGATGCATTGAGTCACTATGAGTTGGACTGGACTAGAAGGTTCCTAACAAAAACACCAACAATCATTTTTTACCATACCTTGTTAACTCAAAAAGATAAATAAGCAATTTCACAAATGAGGACATCCAGTTGCCCCTCCAAACTGGACAAGCATGAGTTAATGGTGACCTTGACCCCACGGTGTCCTCCAGTTGGTGCCATGCTGCCTTTATTCCCTCTGCCTCTCAGTTCTGTGGAGAAGAAGGGGAAAGGGAGGGAAAGAAAAAGAAAGAAATGAAAACATAATTTTCCCAGCTTCTTCACATCACTGAATTGAACTTTACTTTTAATAAAAGTATTATGAAATGGAAATGGTGCTTTCACTATTTTGCTTTTAGGTGATATTCAGAGACATGGTGCTGGTAATTATTTGAGCCGGGGAGGTTAGTGTGCAGACTTTCTGAACATGGTTGAGCCAGCATGCCCCCTTCCAGGCCTAGCATTTCCCTGGACTATGAGAAGTTATAGACAGTCTACCCTCTTCTTCCTCTGACTTCGCTGCAAACCATGGACACACTGGTTCTGACTTGACCTGGCTCCAGTACAGAAAAAAATATCCTCCTTGCATAATTGTAGTGCTTGCATTGGAAGGCACCCAGAGACAAATCTCTCATCTGGTGGCATAATGGGTTATGTGTTGGGCTATTAACTGCAAGGTCAGCAGTTGGAATTCACCAGTCGCTCCTTTGGAGAAAGATGAGGCTTTCTTCTCCCATAAAGAGTTATAGCCTTAGATGAGTATAAAAACTCAAAATGCATTGGCAGAGATTCCACAGAGAATAAGCCTCCATTAAATCCCCTGGGACCATTCACCAGGGATGGGATTAAACCCTGCTCACCGTCAGTACATCAGAAAGTGTATTGTTGCAGATATGATTAGGTTAAACATTAACATCTTATCATTTGTCTTTACTCTTAACACGTTTTTCATTTGTTCTTGTTTTAATATTCTGCTTTCCTTTTTATTGAAAAAAGTAACTAATGTCACTAAACAAGTAGAGAATTTGTTAAATGAGAATCTAATTGGTTATGTAAACTTTCACTGTAAACATAACACAATTTTATTTTTACAAAGAGTTATAGCCTTGGAAACCCAGGAGGCCGGAGTATTTTCTCTCGATAGGATTGTTATGCACCCAATGGCAATGAGTGTTGTTGGATTTTGTTTCTTTATTGTTTCTGTAGCTATGGTGGGGTATAGGGGTTATGTGTTGGGCTGCTAAACGCAATGTCTGAAATGGCAAATTTGAAATCCCCCAGCCACTCCAAGGGAGAAAGATGAGGCTTTCTACTCCCCTAAAGAGTTCCAGTCTCAGAGCAGCCAGTCCACAAAGAGAACAACATGGCTGGCCCCACTATGAGACATGATGCCCCTCAGTGACCAAGGGTGATACAGGGGACAGCACTGGAGACACAGTGTGCGAATTGCACCTAACCTGATTCCACCACACCGAGGCAAAGTGTGGTGGAGTGCAGTGGAACAGCAAGGGAATGGAGGGACAAGGTCCCCAGGGAATGCTGAAAGTGGACTTTGGGGCCAGGTTGTGGTGCCTCAACAGACTGGATTGGAAAACACTCCTAAGGTCCAACAAATGATCCTTGAACTAACTATAAGCTCTTCTTTCTTGATGTGTTTTGTTTTGTTCTTTGTCAGTGGTTTGTTTTCTTGTTTTGTTGTCTGGTTGTATACTGTTGCTCTGTTTTCCTCTGTCTTGTTTTCGTGCATGTTAGTGTCTCCACAGGTCTGTCTCAATAAGACAGGCTGGATGAACTATCTGGAGGAAAAACAACAGGACCAACAGTTCCGGGGGCACTTGGGATAGGGGAAGGTGTGTGGGGGGGTAAGGAAGTGGTGTTAACAAACACAGGGACAAGGGAACAACATGGGACTCAAAATGGTAGTGAGGGGGAAGTGGCAGGCATGGTAGGGAATGATCAAGGGTAAGATTACAAAAAGAAGAGGTATAGCTGTAACCCAGTTTGGGACGGAGCATGGTAGTGGGACAGGAGGAAAGTCAAGGGAGATGGAGGAAAGAGCTAGGAGTCAAAGTGCATTTATAGAGGTCTAGACAAAGACATGTACATGCAAATATATATATATATGTGTATATATATATATATATGTATAGGGAAATAGATCTATGTGTCTATATTTATAGGTTTAGTATTAAGGTTGTGGCAGGACCTTGGGCCTTAACTCAAGCACTCCCTCAATGCATGAATACTTTCTTTTATTAAATTGGCACTCTACAGTGCTCATCCTCCCGACACAACTGCTGAAGCCAAAGCTTGTGAACAAGTAAATGTGGTGAAGAAAGCTGATGGTGCCCGGCTATCAAAAGAGATAGTGTCTGGGGTCTTAAAGACTTGAAGATAAACAAGCGGCCATCTAGCTCAGAAGAAACAAAGCCCACATGGAAGAGCGCACCAGCCTGTGTGATCACGAGGTCCCGAAGGGATCAGTTATCAGGCATCAAAGAACAAAAAAATCACAGTATTAGCTGCACACCTCCATGATACGATTGGCGAAGACAAACGGGTGCATAAGCAAATGTGGCGAAGAAAGCTGATGGTGCCTGGCTATCAAAAGAGATAGTGTCTGGGGTCTTAAAGGCTTGAAGGTGAACAAGCGGCCATCTAGCTCAGAAGCAAAAAAGCCCACATGGAAGAAGCACAACAGCCTGTGCGATCACATGGTGCCAAAGGGACCAGGTATAAGGTATTATGCAAAAAATATATATATACCATATATATGGTATATATATGGTAATATATATATATAAATAGTGAATGAAGGGGGAAGTGCAGAGTGGAGACCCAAAGCCCATTTGCTGGCCACTGGAGATCCCCTCACAAAGGGGTTTAGGAGAGGAGATGGGTCAGTCAGGGTGCGATGTAGTACTGATGAAAAACACAGCTTTCCCTAGATCCTGGATGCTTCCTCCCCACAACTACCATGTTCCGTATTCTACCTTGCAGGACTGGATAGGGCAGAGGTTGTACACTGGTACATATAGGAGCTGGAGGCATAGGGAATCCAGGGTGGATGATACCTACAGGACCAGGAGTGTGAGGGGCGATACTGTGAGAGTAGAGCGTGAGTGGGTTGGAAACGGGGAACAGATTACAAGGATCCACATGTAACCTCCTCCCTGGGAGACAGACGGCAGAGAAGGGGGGGAGGGAGGCTCCGGATAGGGCAAGATATGACAAAATAACAATCTGTGGATTATCAAAGGCTCATGATGGAGTGGGGAGCGGGGAGGGAGGTTAAAAAAAAGAGGACCTGATGCAAAGGGCTTAAGTGGAGAGCAAATGCTTTGAGAGTGATTAGGGCAAAGAATGTACGGATATGCTTTATACAATTGATGTATGTATATGTATGGATTGTAATAAGAGTTGTATGAGCCCCTAATAAAATGTTTAAAAAAAAAAAGTTCCAGTCTCAGAAACTCACAGGTGCAGTTCTACCCCATCCTATAGAGTTGCCATGAGTTGGCATCAAATGGATGGCAGGAAGGACACATAACGATTCAGACCTGGGCTTAGTTTGGGTTCTCACTGAAGCAGACCCTGGCCAAAGACTTAAAGGCAATGAGCTTATTTAGGAAACTCTGAGCATGCAGGTAATGATGTGGGGTAGATTGTGAATCCAATTACAAACCTGGGAACCTGCTGCTTAATCACTTAGGAAGTCTCCAGTGGTAGGGTGTAGCACACGCCTCTCAGAGTTTAGCCATCCAAGGAGTGAGGGGCCTGGTCAGGGCTGTTCCCAGGGGCATATGTTCCTCAGCACATTCAGCCAGCACCAGCAAAGTGATCTTCAGAGCTGGCCCTTGGTGACTGAGGCGAGTACACGGAATCAGGAATTTGGGAGTGAAGAGAAGGAGCACCGGGAGTGTCTGCTACAGATTGGAGACTGGAAAGTCAACTCGTTGCTCCTCAAGGGGACAGGCACTCCCCTCTCTGGATCTCACTTTTAACATCGATACACAAAGGTCGATTCTGTGAGGGTCACAGACTGGGGACTCCCATAGCCAAATGAGGACCTGTGTGGACTCTGGTTGGCCTGCTTATTCACTGCCATCTAGAAGATTCCAACTCACCGTGACCCTGTAAGACCGAGCAGAACTGCCTCTGTGGGTTTCCGAGGCTGAAATTCTATATGGACTAGAAAGTCTCATCTCTGCACAACCCCCACCCTATCCCCCACACCCCGCTCCCCAGTGTGACTGGTGGTTTCAAACTACTGACCTTCTAGTTAGCTGCCCAACACATAACCCACTGTGCCACCAGGGCTCTTTGGCCTACCTGGCTTCTATCCAATGTTATTGAATCGCCTTTGAAAAAATCAGGAGCTTTTTAAGAAAACAGGAATTTTGACTTTCTCTAGAAAAATCGATCTGGCATCACTGGAACCTAAACTAGAGGATCCACAATTCCACGTGGCTCTGGGAATCTCAACATTTCTTCCTCCTGCTCAAAGTAAAATGGTTTAAGGGGACCTTTCACAGCTGGTGGGCTGGTCTCCTTTCTAGAAAGTTGCCTCTGTAAAGAAAATGCATCTTTCTTCCCTTTTACCTAGTTGGGGGTGGTGAGGGTAGCGGGAGCCATTGGGTTAAGAAAAAACAGTCGAGGTAGCTTCAGTTGCCCTGCCAGGGCTTTAGAGTCCAAGCCTTTTTTGCTCCACCTGACTGGCCTGCTATTTCCAGGGCAGCCCCACCATCTGTTCCCAGATGCAGGGAGGGAGCCCACTTTCCTTCATCACACCTGCCCCAAACTCAGGCCCAGAACTACTGTCTAAACACAGAACAACTTTTGTCTGTGGCCAAATGTGGGATCCCAAATTTCTTCCCTCTTTCCCAATACTCCTTCAGTGACTTGATGACCTGGGCCAGGCTGAGATGAATTAGCTTGCTCCTCACAGCTGGCTGCTGGGTTCCAGTCAACTCCCAGAGGCCACTGGCTGTGCCCATCAGTAGAAGTGGGAGTTGAGAACCCTCAGCTCTTGGCTGAGCAGCTCTGTCAGTCTGTAGCTGTTGACTGTAGCTGCTTCTGACAGCCAGTCTAGCAGGTGCTTTAAGTCATTTCAGTCGCTCCACCTCAGCTGTGATTAGTCTAGTCTCTGTAGCCTCAGAGGGAGGGGAAAACCAAACACCTCAATTACTTTGAATCAGAGTGAGTTATCCTCTTTTAAAAGGCAGAAAGTCTGAATTGGAGGATATTTTGGGGGGTCTCTTTTATGCATTTCACATTTACAAAATAAGAACTAACAGTATTTGTTCCAGTAAGTGGATCAGAACCAACTAAGGGCCCCTCCTCCCACCAGGCCACGTCTCACTAAGAATAGAGGTCCATCACTTGTCTGGCATTTTGTGGTACTGTGGTGACTTTTGTTTTGTGTGATACTGGGAGCTATGTGATTGGCATTTCATATACCAGCAGGGTCACCCAAAGAGCTTCCAGACAAAGAACAGACAATGAAGAAGGAATTGGCTGCCCGCATGGGAAGAATGAGCCATTGAAAACCCTATGGATAGCAGCAACACTGTCAGTTACTAGACCCCCCATGAACAACAGAAGAACATTGTCAGAACGTGTGCCAGATGATGAGCTCTTCAACTTGGAAAGTATTCAAAATACGGCTGAGGAAGAGGAAGAGCTGGCTTTTCATAGGCAAGTCGACCATAATGATGCAAATCGAGTATAGCTATCAGGACCTTCATTTGCTGATGGGGCACAACTCAAAATGAGGAGAAACAGTTCAAATCGTCATTAATAATTGAAACTTGGGATGTATGAAATATGAATCTAGGGACATTGGAAGTCATTAAAAATGAAATGGAATACATAAAGATTGATATTGTAAGCATTAGTTAGCGGAAATGGACTGATATTGACCATTTTGAAACAGAAAATCTTATGGTTTACTCTGCTGGAAATGACACAATCAAGAGAAACAACATTGCATTCATCATCAAAAGGACATTTTAAGATCTATTTTAATGTACAATGCTATCTTTGATAGGATGCTATGTAGCCCCCTTCAAGGAGAACCAATCAATACAACTATTGTTCAAATTTATGCACCAACCACCCAAAGCTGGTGACACAGAAATTGAATAATTCTACCACCATATTCAGTCCCAAATTTGTCAGACTTGCTATCAAAATGCTATTGGAATGCAAAAGTTGAAAACAAAGAGGAAGGATCAGTAGTTGAAAAATATGGTCTTGGTGATAGAAACCAAGCTGGAGATCGCATGACAGAGTTTGCAAGACCAATAAATTGCTGATAGCATATACTATGTTTTCCAACTTCTGTTCTTTCCTCTTTGATTCCTACATTTGCACTCCAATCACCAATAATTACCAATTTATCTTGATTGTATGTTAGAATTTTGCATGATTAATGATTTCTTCAAACATATGATCAACAACAAAAAAGGTGACCATAAATGTGGACTTCTCCAGATGGAATACACAGAAATCAAATTGACTACACCTGTGGGAAGAAACAATAAAAGAAGCTCAATATCAGCAACTGAAACCAGTCCAGGGGCTGATTGTGGAACAGATCAGCAATTGTTCATATGTGAGCTCAAGTTGAAGTTAAAGAAAATGCAAACAAGTACACGAGAGTCAATATACAACCTTGATAATAACCCACCAAATTTTGAGAACATCTCTGAATAAAGCACAGTGTCATTTTAAAAAAAAAGTAAAGAAAAGATACAAGTGCATGTCAGAAGAGACTCTGAAACTTACTCTTAATCAGAGAGTCGCTAAGGCAAATGGAAGAAATGATGAAGTAAAGAGCTAAAAAGAAAATTTCAAAGGACAACTCGAGAATACAAAGTAAAATATTATCACAAAATGTGCAAAGGCCTAGAGTTAGAAAACCAAAACAGATCATATTCAGCATATCTTAAACTGAAAGAACTGAAGAAAAATGTCAAGTCTCGAGGTGCAATATTAAAAAATTCTATGGGAAAAATATTGAATGATGAAGGAAACATCTGAGGAAGATGGAAACAATATGGAGTCACTGTATCAAAAAGAATAGACCAACATTCAACCATTTCAGGAGGTAACATATGAGCAAGAACCAATGGTCAGGAAAGAAGAAATCCAAGATGCATGGAAAGCACTAGCCCAAAACAAGATGCCAGGAATTGCTGGGATATCTATTGAAATGTTTCCACAAGCCGATAAAGCACTGGCAGCACTCACTCATCTATGTCAGGAAATTTGGAATACAGCTACTTGGCTAACGGACTGGAAGAGATCCATATGTGTATACATACCAAAGAAGGGAGACAAACGGAATGGTCGAATTATGTACCCCTATCATTGGCATCACATATGAGTCAAATTGCACTGAAGCTAATACAACAACAGTTGCATTAATTCATTGACAGAAAGTTACCATATTCAGCATTCAAGAGCCATCGTGGCACAGTGGTTACAGGTTGGATTGCAAACCCCAAGGTCAGCAGTTCAAAACCACCAGTCACTCCGTGGGAGAAAGGCAAGGTTTTCTACTCCCATAATGAGTTACAGTCTCAGAAACTCACAGGGGCAGTTAGTTCTACCCTATACTATAGGGTCAGGATGAGTTGTCATCAACTACAAGGCAGTGAGTTTGGTTTCCCAGAGATTTAAGCCAGATTCAGAAGAGGATGTGGAACAAAGGATATCAGATATCAGATGGATCTTGCCTGAAAGCAGTGAATACCCCAAAGATGTTTACTTATGTTTTATTAACACCCAAGGTATCTGACTGTGTGGATCATAACAAAACATGGATAGTTTTGAGAAGGGAATTCCAGAACACTTTGTCTTGCTCATGTGAAACTTGTACATGGATTAAGAAGCAGTAGCAAAAATAGAACAAGGGTAGATTGCATGGTTTAAGAATCAAGAAAGGTGTGCATCCAGGTTACACCCACTTATTATACTTTTTCAATCTGTATGGTGAGCAAATAATCAGAGAAGCCAAATTATATGAAGAAGAACACAGAATCAGATTTGGAGGAAATATTATTAACAACCTGCTATATGCAGACGACACAGTTTGGCTTGCTGACAAGGATGGGGGACTTGAAGCACTTGCTGGTGAAGATCAAGGATTGCAGACTTCAATGTGGGATACAACTCAACACAAAGAAAACCAAAGTCCTCACAACTGAACCAATAGGTAACATGATGATAAATCGAGAAAAACTTGAAGTTGTCAGGGATTTTGTCTTGTCTGGATCCACAAGCAATGCTCCTGGAAGCAGCAGTCAAGAGATGAAAAAATACATTGCACTGGGTAGATCTGCTGCATAAGAGCTCTTTAGAATGTTGAAAAGTTAGGATGTTACTTTAAGCAGGAAGTGCACCTGATCCAAACCATGGTATTTTCATTTGCCTCATCTGCATGTGAAAAGCTTGCCATTGAGTGAAGAAGACCCAGGTAAACTATGAATTTGAACCATGGTACTGGCAAAGAATATTGACAGTACCATGGACTGCCAAAAGAACAAACAAAATCTGTCTTGGAAGTACGGCCAGAATTCCCATTAGAAGTAAGGATGGTGAGACTTTGGACATGTTGTCAGTGGAGACCAGTCCCTGGAGAGGCATCATGCTTAGAAAAATGGAAGGGCTGTGAAAAAAGGGTGAAGGCCCTTGAAGAGCTGGATTGACACAGTGACTACAACAAGAGGACTGAGCATAGGAACACTTGGGTGGATGGAGGAGGAGCTGTTATTGTTACATTCTGCTGTGAATAGGTTTGCCATGGACCAGAACCAACTGGATGGCAAACTAACAACAACAACAACAACAACAACAACAGGGAGAGACATTAAAAAGCCAAACTCACTGCCATTGAGTTGACCTTGATTCAGAGCAACCCGTGAGTTTCCCGAGAGTGTAACTTTTCACAGGAGGGGAAAGCCTGTTTAACCTACTACTTAGCAGCCCAGCCCATCACCAGGGCTCCACAAGGATAGAGAGAAGCACTGTTAGGGCTGGATAGGGCAGAGGCTGTATACTGGTACATATGAGGGCTGGATGTACAGGGAATCCAGGGTGGACGATACCTTCAGGACCAAGGGTGTGAGGGGCGATGCTGGGAGAGTGGAGGGTGAGTGGGTTGGAAAGGGGGAACTGATTACAAGGATCCACATGTGACCTCTTCCCTGGGAGAGGGACAGCAGAGAACCGGGGAAGGGAGACCCCGGATAGGGCAAGATATGACAAAATAACGATGTATAAATTACCAAGGGCACATGAGGGAGAGGGGAAGGGGTGGGAGGGGGAAAAAAAGAGGACCTGATGCAAAGGGCTTAAGTGGAGAGCAAATGCTTTGAGAATGATTGGGGTAGGGAATGTATGGATGTGCTTTATACAATTGAAGTATGAATATGGGTGGATTGTGATAAGAGTTGTATGAGTCCGTATTAAAATGCAAGAAAAGAAAAGTGGAGAAAAAAAATGATTAGGGCAAAGACTGCACAGATGTGCTTTATACAATTGATGTATGTATATGTATGAACTGTGATAAGAGTTGTATGAGCCCCTAATAAATTGTTTAAAAAAATGATCCTCAATTCTATCTGAATCCTTGCCAGGGCTGCAAGTTGCCTTAATAAACACAAGCAAAAAATGTACCTCTGGCAGCAGACCGCTCAGGTTCAAATCCAGGCTCTCTAACTTATTGACTATGTGACCTTGGACCTCTCTGTGCTTCCAAAGACTCACTTTCCAAAAGGGAAGTCATAAGCCAACTTTTCTTATTCCTCACTGGGTTGCTTTGAAGATGAAATGAGACATCTGTCTAAAAATGCTTCTGACCATCCCTTGGTTCTCAGAGCTCCACAAATGCTATGGATTATTGTTTTAAGATTATGAATGCTTTTTTTCCAAGGGTAGTGCAAAGATTAACATCAGTGCTACTTCTCTCTGACAAAATATAAATCCAAATTTCTAAATAGCAGGGTCTGAACGGATGCGCTGTTAACAGCATCTTGCTTTTCTCCCATCACTTGTCACAGTAAATCTGACAAGAAATGCTGGGCTAGGGCCTGCAGCCAAGCCCCTCACTGGCAAAGTGCAGGACCTCAGGTTGTTGGCAGGCCAAGGGGCATCACAATGGCAAGAGGAGACTCCACAAAGGGCCCCTGATTCCTCCCCCACGCCCCCCTTCCCCACGTTCAGGGTGAAACGTCAAAATACAATTTTTTTTGTCACCTGGTGAAATAATGAGCCCCCATTCCCATTGCCTTGGTATCATCAGAGTGCAACAGCCACGTGGGGTAATCGCTGTCTCCGTGTTAATGCTGCTCAGTTCAAACATTTTCACAGGCCCTGGCGAAATGAAACCCGTGCTTTCTACCTAGGTGGAGTTTGAGGCGATTCAGCCCATTTGCTTCTGCTGAAGAGGCTACCTCAGAAAAACAGGAAATAAAAACATAGAGGGTGCCATTGACATTAGGTTTCTCGTTTTCTTCCTTTCTTCCCTACCTTCCTTTCTTCTTCTTGCCCTTCTCTTTCTCTTTTCTTCCTTCCCTCCCTTTGCTCACGTCTTCCTGCCTGCCTTCACCTTCCATCTTCCCTCCCGCACTCCTCCATTTCTTCTTCGCTCTTCTCTCCCCACCCCCACCTTTCTCCTTTCCTTCCCTGCCTTTTCCCTTCAGCCTCCCAGTCTCCCTCCTTCACTCTCTCCCTTTCCTCCTTCCTTTCCCCACCTTGTTTTCATCCAGTGATTTGTACTCCTTTCTTCCTCTCATCCCACCCCTCCCCATTGCTGGAGAAACATCAGTTCCTTTTGGCGCTGGTTTTTTGGCGCCAGACCCTGTTCTTTGGGTGCTCACAAGTCTGCGTCCTGTGTGCAAACATAAGACAGACATATGATCAGGGTTGGACAGAAGATGGGATTTGACAGGTGTTCTGCACCCCAAATCTCCAGGAGACAAAGGTAAAGTCAGGCTCCTGCCTTTAAGGTTATATCTCCCATTGTAACTGCATCCCACAGAGGCTCCTGCCTCCTGGCCACCTGAGGCCTGCTGCCTGCCTTCCTCTAGCTCCTGGGGAATTGGGGCAGCAGTGGCAAGAACAACAAAAATCCCCAGGAGTTGACAAGAAGGGAGGCTGCCTTGCTCAAGAGACGGCCCCCTCACACACCTGCATGTTGTTGAGATGCAGGTTCTCATCCCTGTGGCTGGGCAAGAAACGCCCCCTCGGCCAAACGCAGTGGCTTCAAACAAGGACCATCATCCTGTGGTTTCTGGGAGGCCACTGGGTCGTGCTTGGAGTCTCCCATGAGTTGGCAGTCACATGGGAACTGGGGCAGGGGCCTCTGGTGACTCCAGTGCGTACACGTGCACTCAGAGGGCTGGCAGCTGAAGCTGGCCATTAGCTGGGTGCTTAGCTGGGTTGTTGGTTGGAGTGTCTCCACGTGGCCTTTCCAGGTGGCTCAGGCTTCTTTCAGCATAGTGTCCGGGTGCAGAGAAGTGTTCTGAGAGGTAGCACGTGGAGGCTGGACATTCTGAGGGTGAGCACTCAAGAAGAAGACTTTGAAGGGATTTTTCAGAAGCTGTGAAGCACTTTGGGGGAGGGAAGGGTGTTGCCCAAACTAGATGTCACAGTGTCATCTTCTCCATAATCTATTGGTCACAGAGGTCATGAAACATCCCAATTTAAGGGGAAAGGGCATAGACTCTACCTTCCTATAGGTAGCCTGTCAAGGAATTTGGGGGTCACATACGAAGACTGGGAGACCCTGGGTGGCACAAATGGTTAAGAACTCAACGTATCAAGTGGTGGGCAGTTGCACCCCTCAGAAGAAATAAATAATGGCCTGCTTCTAGAAGCCCACAGGCTTGAGAAACCTGTGATGTGTAGTTTCTCCCTGGCACCTAGGGGGTCCTCGGGAGCCAGAACCAACATAACAGCAACGGGTTGGGTTTTTGTTGGTTTTGTTTGGGCTAATATTAAAACGACTAGTATGAAATTATATATGTATTGTGTTTAACTCTCAGGACTCTGATTATGCTGAAGTTGAACAAAACCGTCTGCCTCTTCTATGAACGCCAGCCAATGGAGGCAAAGGGTGAGGGTCTAGAGGAAGAATGAATGTCACATTCCCGTCCTTATGTTTCAGTTGTCCTTAAAGGGCACAGGGGACAAACCAGATGTCTTTGATATGATTTTAGCCTAATGATGTGCTAGTATGATGATGAGCAGCCTGAAAAGTGGTTTTAACTAATGTGATCCAATATTTGAAAAGTTGACGATTTCACATCGAATTTTATATTCTCAGCATCTCAGTTACAAACAGAAAATCAGGCCTTAAAATCCTTGCATTTCCCCAAGGCAACAACAGTCTGGAGCTAGAATTTGAATGTCCCCTGTGGATGAGCTGACATGTGCCTGTTAACCACAGTCCCCATCCATCCCTATTGCCCCCAACACAGAGGTTGGCTACTAGTATCCTTTATCTATATGGCTAAATAGGTTAGTTGGTTTGGATTGGGTTGCTAGTTTTTCCTTTTTTTTTTTTTGTGCTTACTTTTGATTTTTTGGGGGGCTAGGAAATGGTGTGTATTTTGGTACCATATCTTCCAAAGCGAGAAAATAAAACCCAGTAAGCCAAGAAGGTCAAACAGTCTAGATTAATGATGAAAGGAGGAGCCCTGTTGGTGAAGTAGATTATGAGTTGGACTTCTAACTGCAAGATCAGAAGTTCGAAACTCCCCCCACCCCACCCCCACTCCCCAAGAGAAATATGAGATTTTCTACTCCTGTAACGATTTACAGCCTTGGAAACCCACAGGGGCAGTTCTATACTCTGTCCAAAGGGTTGCTATATGTCATAATTGATTCCAGAGTAGTGAGGTTTTCTTGATTGATATAAATAATTTTTGGTGAGTATTGAAAAAACCAGTCAATATTATTTTTAATACACATCAAAGAAGGTCCACATTAATTGTTCACACAACCCTGCCACCTTCTTTCTTTATTCCCTTGCCTCTCACTCTCCTTTCTTCCTCCCTATGGTCTTTTATCTCATTCTTTTTCTTTCAAGGGTTAGCCTAGGAGTGGGGAAGTCTGAGTAATTCTTAACCAAAAGACTAAATTGGGGTTGCCGCCGCGGAGCGGAGTGGAGCTGGTTGCAGTCACGGAGCTCGGGTACCGAGCGGGCTGGGTCTATGGTCGCTCCGCGGGTCGCTCCGCCGGCTGGTGCTTCTTCATCAGGACAAGCTGTGTTCCATGGCAGGGAACTTTTGGCAGAGCTCCCACTATTTGCAATGGATTTTGGATAAACAAGACCTTCTGAAGGAGCGCCAAAAGGACTTAAAATTTCTCTCAGAAGAAGAGTATTGGAAACTACAAATATTTTTTACAAATGTTATTCAGGCATTAGTTGAACATCTTAAATTAAGACAGCAAGTTATTGCCACTGCTACAGTCTATTTCAAGAGATTCTATGCCAGGTATTCTCTGAAAAGTATAGATCCCGTATTAATGGCTCCTACTTGTGTGTTTTTGGCATCCAAAGTAGAGGAATTTGGAGTAGTCTCAAATACAAGGTTGATTGCTGCTGCTACTTCTGTATTAAAAACTAGATTTTCATATGCCTTTCCAAAGGAGTTTCCTTATAGGATGAATCATGTATTAGAATGTGAATTTTATCTTTTAGAACTAATGGATTGTTGCTTGATAGTGTATCATCCTTATAGACCTTTGCTCCAGTATGTGCAGGACATGGGCCAAGAAGACATGTTGCTTCCCCTGGCATGGAGGATAGTGAATGATACCTATCGAACGGAGCTTTGCCTACTGTACCCTCCTTTCATGATAGCTTTAGCTTGCCTACATGTGGCCTGTGTTGTACAGCAGAAAGATGCCAGACAATGGTTTGCTGAGCTTTCTGTGGACATGGAAAAGATTTTGGAAATAATCAGGGTCATTTTAAAACTCTATGAACAGTGGAAGAATTTTGATGAGAGAAAAGAGATGGCAACTATTCTTAGTAAGATGCCCAAACCAAAACCACCTCCAAACAGTGAAGGAGAGCAGGGTCCAAATGGAAGTCAGAACTCTAGCTACAGCCAGTCTTAGAACATTCCGAAGATTTTCATAGTGGACCACTTGGAAATAAACCATTGGACAGATTTCAGTAATGTCTTCAATGGAACACAAATGAAAATGAATAGTTGGTTTCTGTCAAGCACTTTGGGAAGTGATTTATTTTTGCAAAATAATTTTCCTTACCTGGTTTGATTTTACTGCATCATTGATTAAAACCTCTTAATTATAAAAATTTTGAAAGTTTCTAAGGAACCTGCAGATAGACAGACATAGACATATCAAGATTTATAGCTCTTTGATTAGTATAATTTTTAAGTTGAATAATATAATTTTAAAATTTGGATTTGTAGCTTTTTATTAAGTCAGGAAACATGAACACAATTTGTTTTAAATCCTCTTTGGTCACTGAAGGACCAGAACAAGGACAATAAAAGTCAAACATCTGAGGGCTTTTTTCCCTCTTTAACTTAATTTTAAAGCTGTATTTAAGGAATCAAATCTTACAAAATCCTGGAAGATTTTGGTAATGATGTTGATGATTTCAGGGAAAATAATCAAGTACCTATTGATTTAAAAGTATATTTTATTCAATAGTTTTGGTGTCTTGCCAGGGAAGACTCTAGCCCAGTTCTAGCAGAAAAGTGCAATATGTACAGCAAGCATATTTTGATGTTTTAAAAGTTATATTAATTCTGTAAACATTTTAAAAGGCTGGGCAAACTTTAAAAGAAAAAAAAAGATCCTACATGAAGTTATTTGCAATTGAGTCACAGTTAATCAAGCATTTAAAATTTTTTAATTGGCTAAAACACCGATTATATGGTTAAAATTTGGTAAACTTTCAATGTTAATTTTTACTGTACTGTGAAAAAAATTTTATAATACATACATCCCTTACTTAATTTTTCTGTTTTAGTGTGACTTCACAAATTTACTATAGATATCCTGAGCCAAGAACACAATCAGGTTTCGGGCCAGTTTGATACTGGCTGTTCTTAATTCTGATATGAGTGGAGGAGTTCAGGCTCAATGTCATCTCAGTGGGACTGTGCTGTCTGTGGAACTCAATGAATTAATAATTTTCTTCAGACTTGAAGGAGAGTGGTAAATAAGTTAAGGAGTTAAAGGATGTCAGTGTACAATTTAAGGGTTCATTGTGGAAAATGGATTATTAAATGTTGAATTCCTGGTATAAAACTGCAAGAATAAAAGAAAGTTCTCCAAAAAAAAAAAAAGACTAAATAGGTTTTATTGTTGGTGTTATTACTTGGGTTAAATTTTTTTCTTTTCTCTTCTTCTATTGGTTTGTGTCATGTAACCCAGAAAATGAGGAAACATTTGGAACATCAAAACACTATCCTTTCTCAGTAGACTACAAGCATTAAAGGCAACAGAGATAAATACTCCAATAATAACAATAACATACAAGGATAGCTAGAGAGATAAATAGATAGATAGAAAAACCACAAAATCTGAGCAGTTGTGGGAAGGAGAATGGGACTAGCCCCATGAATAAATATAGGTTTGCCAGAGAATAGTTCTATATACATATTAGCATATACTACAAATATGTTCATGAATATAATAGTGCATCCAGGAGGCATAGTTATGAAAATGTCTTAGGTATAACAAAACCCCTTGAGGGAGCGTGTCCTAAATATGGGGGATCAGGAACATAGCTCTGAGAGACCTCAAGATCAATTGGAACAAACTAGCTCACAAAGACAATGTTCTGTATCCATCAGGGAAGTGACTGGGGTCTTCAAAAGCTAGTGAGTAGCAAACTAAAAGTCGGTTCTTGGTCTTACCCTATGTGTTGGACAGGGTTCTCTAGAGAGAGAAAACCATATTGCTAGTAATTATATATAAATATATTAAAAAGCTAGATATACAATAGAAGAAATGAACCACTAAATTATATACAGATAGATAACACAAGAAACTAACAGTGAAATTATAAAACAGTGAGACACTAGCAGTCCTTTAAGGCTTGAGAGCCGCCAGTTGCCAGTCCCTTTCTGTAGAGAGAGCTGGGCTATATATACCCAGGCAGCAAACAGCAAGGCAAGTCACCAACTGTCACCAACTGTCGGTCCCCAGCTCCAGAGATGAACATACCAATCCTGTGGGATTAAATGGACCTCAACTTACAGCGACACAGTCCACAAGCTAGGCATCCCACAGGTAGTGTACCCCTTTAAATTGAGGCACAGAACAAGCAAGGCGAGGCTCACGAAACCATCTATCCCTCTGCCCTTCGATTAATCCTACTTGTGTTTATCGGCTAGGCTGGCACTATAAACTATTGGACCCTGTCTGGAGCAAATAACAGTGAATAAAATCAAGATGCCTGGCAACAATTAGTCCAAATCAGTAATGGACTATGCGTACCTCAGCCTCTATGATGCTAAGGTCAGAAGAACTAAAAGGTGCCTGCCTATCACAAACAGCTGCTCTGAAAGGGATCATGGTACATGATCCTAGATAGAGTGGGGAGTAATGTGTCAGAAAACTGAAAGTCATACTACTACTACCAATAGTAATAATAATGATAAAAGATGAGGTTTATTGGTTAGATAGACTAGTGAGATCCCCACTACTATGGTCCTTCATCACCCTTCAGGTCTGGAACTGAATTCCACCCCCTGAAAAATAGACAGGTTTATAAAGTGAACCTTATGAAAATCAAAGGTTGCAGCCCTCAGTATGGATTACAACTCAATGTCAAGAAGACACACATCCTCACAACTTGATCAATAGGTACCATGATAAATGGAGAAGTTTGTTGTTTTTTTATTTGTTGTTATTTGTTGAAGTTGTCACGGATTTTTGTCTTGATGAGGTATATAATCAATGCTCTTGGAAGCTGCAATCATGAGATCAAATGATGCATTGCGTATGGATACATTTGGTGCACAATACGTCTGTAGAGTGCTAAAAAGCAAGGATGTTACTTTGAGGACTAAGGTGCACCTTACCCAAGCCATAGTAATTTAAATTGCCTCATAAGTATGTGAAAGTCAGACATTGAATAAGGAAGGCTGAAGAAGAATTGATATGTTTGAATTGTGGTGCTGGTGAAGAATATTGAAAGTAACATGGACTGCCAAGGGAACAAACAGATCTGTCTTAGAAGAAGTATGGCCAGAAGGCTCCTTAAAGGCAAGGATGGTGAGACTTCCTCTCACATACTTTGGTCATGTTATTAAGAGAGACTAGTCCCTGGAGAAGGACATCATGCCAGGTGAAGTAGAGGGACAGGGAAAGAGAGGAAGCCCCTTAAGGAGATGGATTGACAGTGACTGAAACAAGGGGCTCAAGCTTGGGAACAATTAGGAGAATAATTCAGGGCTAGGTAGTGATTCTTTCTGTTTGGCATAGGGTCAATGTGGGTTGCAACTGGCTCAATGGCACCTGATAAGAACAACTACACCAAAATGAATCATAGCACTGAGGAGCACACATTCCTCAGAACCATCAACCATTCAAAAGCTAATAGGCAGTATTTGCCCAAGGCCAAATTCAAAAGGCAGGCAAGGTTAGGGGAGAAGGGTGAATGAAAACAGGAAGCAGAGTTTCAATGGCATGAGTGATATTACATTGCAGGAGATTGTCATCAATGTCACATAAAAAAACGAGTATAAATTGTTATGTGCAAAGCTGATTTTCTCTGTAAATCTTAACCCACCTTACAATTAAAAGTTTCTTTTTTTTAAAAAAAAAGACACCATAGTTCATATAATAGACACAGCCAAAGATCTCCTGGACAATCCTAAAATGATCTCCCAAATGATTTGGGTAGTTAGCCCTCCCCAGGGAGTTCTACCCATTGAAACGCTGGGTGGTTATGGCTGCAATTATATTTCAGGCCAGAAGAGGCAGCAGAGGCCTGGTTGTTCAAATGCTGCAAAACTACCAGACAATGGGCAAACAGTTTCTTTCCACGGACGACTAGCGGCTCTGTCATATCCATGTCTGGTGTTCAACACTTGGCGACAGAATCCAGCCCGCTGGGTTTGGGTGGGGTCTGTTTCTCACCCATGCTTGGCTTGGGATTGTTCTATGGCATCCACTAAGTGGAGTCCTTTCCTTTCTGATGTCCCAAGAAAGCTGTTTTCTCCTTTTTCCTCTCTGGCCCTCTTCCCAAGAACCCTGGGGTTCACTCTGCTTTCCTCTGGTTGATGTTTCTCAGGCAGTTACTTGACCTTGGTTCATCTACTGCAGGTGACCATTTGCAAGGAACTGTACCGTCCTTGGATGGTGTTTTTCATGAGCTAGGCTGCGAACTATGGGTTAAAGGTTTGAGTTCACCCAGAGGTGCCTTCCAAGAAGGGCCTGGTGATATGCTTCTGGAAAAAAACTCACCTCAGCCATGGAAAATTCTAGGGACCGGACTTCTCTAACACACTTGGGCTCTATGTGAGTCCGAGTTGACTCAATGGCAATTGGTTGCTGGTATTCCTGTAAGTAGAAGACAACAATCTTTAAGCAGTCCCTCTTGGATTCATGGGAGGAGGATGGCTTCCGCTGAGAGAACTTCTCAGGGCTCCAAGGGCTCAATGATCTTACAAAAAATGAGAGAAACGATGAGCCTGATGACAGATGATATTGCTATGCAGGCCCCGTTTCAGGATGCTCAAGGTTCCAGGTCTTTCCCTGACTCACAGTGGAGCCGTGTTAGGTTCCAAATAGAAGGTCACCCTTGCTCCCAGGACCTGGAGCCTTGTAGCTGAGCAGAGCAGTCATGATGAGAAAG